>NC_143550.1:95368484-95522878 GCF_054136105.1 Typopeltis vanoorti | reverse complement strand
ATGAGAGCAAGGGAGAGAGTGGAAGTGACAGGAAGTCTAGAGAATGAAAGAACATTAGAAAGAGAGATAATAACAGAATGCCATGAAAGCGCGGAAGAAAGGGTGAGCATGATAAAGACAAAGAATAAAAGTGTGGTACGATTTGTAATGAAGCCATGATAGGTATAATATAATATAATATAATATAATATATGGCAATTCTATGATTCAGGTTATGCAGAATAACATGTTCGAAGGGTGCTTTCCTGATGTAACAATGGAGAGGGTACTTTAGCAATGAAAAGATGACAGAATGTGGAGGAGATGATAGTAATGGCTGGTACCAATGACTACAGGAACAATGTTAAGCAGATGGCAAAGAATCTTAGAGCAATGTTAGAGATTGTGCAACAAAAAAGTTTGAGGAGTAAGGTAGTGAGTGTACTTCCTCGTTTTGACAATGTAGAGTTCAGTAGAAGACCGGTGATGCTGAATGATATGATTGCAAGAATGTGTAAGGAAAGAAGTCTAGAATATGTTGATATTTGGAGTATGACGTATAGCGGTCTCCAACCATTTGACAATAGGAGACCGCTGTATGCAAACGATGGGTGGCATCTGAATAGGGAGGAACACAAGGTTTTGGAGAGGTTGCTGTTCTCTGATCAAGTGAAAGTGTTTGGAAAGGGAGCTAGAATTCATATGATTAAGAGCATGAAGTACAGCATCATGTGGAGAAGAAGAAGAAGAAAAGAGTTTGGGCATAAGGAAAGTTGCAGGAAAGTGACAATTCGAGAGGAATGGACTGGGAACGGTATAATGATACTCATAGGACTTGTTGAATCAGAAATGCTTTCTTATGTTTGTTTACTAATGCCAGAAGTATTCGAAATAACGGAAAAGAAATTGTTGCAGTGATTGAATTTATTCTCTCTAAAATTGTTGGTATAAGTGAGACATGGTTAGCTGAGGATAACATCCTGACAGGAATAGAGATGAATGGATATGATATTTTTTGTGAAGACAGAAGAAGGGAAGGAGGAGTACTCTTGCTGGTAACAGATGAGTTGTGCCCATATAAGGTGGATTTGCAAGGTGCAAATAGTGGCGAGGGTTTTGAGGCAGTATGGTATGAGGTCGAGGTGAATAGGATGAAATATTTAGTTGAGTATTTCTATATAGCTGGTAATATGGTGGATAATATTGCGCCCTTCGACTGGAAAAGACCTGGGTTCGATTCTCATCGTGACGAGAATCCGTTAAAGGTGAGTTAGCCGATCGCTTACTGTGGTAGCAGGGTTTTTTCTCCAGGAAACTCGGGATTTTTATCCCACATACAGAAAAATCGGCCTTCAGAACACGCGCAATTTAGAGATATGACGTTGATAGTAATGGTATAGTAGTTAGTGAATTAAGTAGTAGTGGAGAGGATGAGATGTATTTGGCAAAGTAGAATAGTGTGCCCTCCCACAATGAGTCCTTGGACTCCCTGGAGGTGTCATGTAATAATAATAATAAGAAGAAGAAGAAGAAGAAATATATATAGACAAATTAGCCTGGCTAGCAAAAAGCGAGAAATCATATATGATGACTTTAATTATGGCAATAGGCTGGAATCGAGGTACTCCATCTGGGAGCAAAGAATGTGAATTTCTAGGGTTTTTTGAGAGACAGTTACCATAGGCAGTACATAACAGAGAAAGTACACGAGAATCAAGGGCATTGGATTTGATCAACTCATCAGATGATGTTGATATAAATGGGATGTCAAATCTCCCACTAATTGGAGGTTGACAATGAGGTGCTCACTTGTAGGGTGGCCACTTATTTGAGCAAGAAAGGGATATACAGTATATGGAATTATAATGTTGGTAATTGTGAAAAGCTCAGGAAACAGCTTGCGGCAATAAATTGGAAAGAGGAAATGGATGGAAAGGATATCAATGCTTCTTGGGCCCTACTCAAGAACTATTTGTTGGAAATAATATCAGAATTTATTCCAAAGGTCAAGAAAGTAAATAGAGCAGGAGTGAAATGGATGAATCAAGAGATAAGGTATGTAATCTAGAATAATAAAGTATTATGGAAGATGCACAAGATCAGTAGTTATAACAACCAGTTGCATGAAAAGTGCAGAGCAGACGAGGAAGGTGACTCGTTTGATAAGGGTAGCAACAGTACATTATGAGTAGCAGCTCATGAGGCTAAAAATCCTAGAGAATTTTTTCGATATGTGTCCAGTAGAATTAAGAATTATTATGGAAAGATGGCATTGATTGATGAAAATGGAGGAATGATATCCACTGCAAAGAAAAATTTGAGGAATTTAATGATCATTCAGAAAAAAAAAAAAAATTCAGCTAACGCCTTTTTATTCCCGTATAGTAGGCAAGGCCGTTTTATCCCTATCTAACTTTTGGAGACTGTGTGGGCAGTTCAATCTCCACTGGTACCCAATCAGCGATAGCTGGCCCAATGCTATCACTACTTAAGCGTCACGCAGTGAAGAGAGACGGTTCAACAAGTGCCGCCATCTCATGTCTGAAATAATGTGGGTTCTACGGTCGATTTTCTTGAGTTTACGGGACGAAACACCCGAGTTTCCTGGAGATAAAACCCGCTTGCCCGTAACAGAGATCGACTACCTCGGGAACCGGTCAAAAAAAGGCTTAAAAAATTTCCACTAGTCGCCAACTAGATTCGAAAGCAAGTACTACGGTATGTAAACACCACATTCATTGAGTTACAAAGGATCCCTTTAATAATCAATTATAAAGGTATTTCTTTCTTGAAAATGTGACATCATGTGGAACTTGAATGAAGTAGTAGAGAAGGAGGAGTAACTGTTATTAAGTGAGCAAGAGGTATATGGGTAATTGAATTAACTTGTAAATAAGGCTACAGGATTTGATACATTATTTGTTGGAAATAATATCAGGATTTATTCCAAAGTCCAAGAAAGTAAATAGAGCAGGTGTGAACTGGATGAATCAAGAGATAAGGTATGCAATATACTATTGCATCATGTATTTTTACACTATTTCATCACGTGTTTTGAAGGAATGTTCCGGAGAGTTAACACCAGATTTGACATATCTTTTTAACATATGTCTTGAATTGGGCCAAGTTCCAAAGGAGTAGAAAGACAGTAAAATTGTTGTCATTCTAAGACAAGTGATAAGAGTAGGGATCTGAATCATAGGCCAGTCTGTTTGTCTGGTATTGTGGTTAAAGTATTAGAGAGGTTAATTATGACCAAGATTCAGAACTATGTTGACAACAGAAACATATGCTTTGGTGGCCAGAATGACTTTGTTAAAGGACTTCTTACTTTTTATAATAAAGTGACAAATGCATTTGATAAGGGTGTTGATGCACAGTGGTATATTTATTTTTTGCAATTGCCTTTGATACATTACAAGATCATAAGCTGGTAATTAAACTGGAAGGCCAATGCGGTTTAATTTATATGTAAATGATATTGGGAGAGATCTGAATGGTGATATGCAGTTATTTGCAGAAGATGCAAAGTTAGGAGAGCTATCAGGAAAAGAGCTGATGCTGTGGCTTTGCCAGAGGACTTGAATACACTGACTGAATGGAAAAATGAGTAGGGATTTCATTTCAATGTTCCGAAGTGTACGATTTAGAAATTAGGGAAGCAAAGGTCGGATGTAGAGTACATAATCGGTGGAAATATCTTGTAAGAGGTAAAGAAAAGGAGTGAGAGATCTGGGAGTGAATGAAAACCTAAAATGTCGAGGATATGTCGTTAAAATTGCAAGGACAACATAGCGGATAATTGAGATGATATGGAGGACACTGACTTGTACAAGTAACGACGTCATGGTTCCCTTGTATAACGCTCTAATCAGGCCACATATCGATTACTGCGTACAGACTTGGTCGCCTGGTTTTCAAAAAGATGAAGATGTGATGGAAGAGGTCCAGGGATGACTGACTACGGTGGTGTCTGGGCTCTGAAATGTTGAGTATGATGACAGATTGGGAAAATGCAATTTGCAGAAATTGGTGGATAGAAGGAGGAGAGCGGGAAATGATCGAGTATGGAGTTTTTGGTGAGCCACTGAATGAGAAGATTTATATCATGCTGCATGTTTGTTTGGGCTATGCTTGCATTATTATGGATGGATATTAAAGCTGTATCGTCTGAGTATTGGAAGATCTTGCCTTTGGGAGGTAGCTGGTTAATATAGTGCATATAAACGTTGAATGGAGTAGGGGAGAGAACAACACCCTGTGGCAGTTCACAGGTTACTGGTAGCTCTCTACTGCGGTTTGAGCCGGTACGTGTGATATGTTTACTATTTTGGAAGTAGTTTATAAACTACCTGTGCAAAGGCCTGTCTATTACAACATGCCTTAGCTTTTCTAATAAGGTTTGATGTATGAGTGTGTTAAATGCTTTACTCATAACGATAAAGACTACAATGATAATTTTGTTTTTATCTAAGGCGGTATTAGTTACATCCGTAAATCTACCAAGAGAGATGCTGTTCCCTTATTTTTCTGAAAACCGTATTGTTCTTTGAGGATAATATTAAAGTTCCCTGTATACGTTGCTACTTTCCTTAGTATGATCCGCTCCATAATTTGATTGATAATTGGAAGTGTTGCTATGGGTACGTAATTACTGATTAAATTTCTTTTTCCATGTGTATTTTATATATTAATTCTACTTCCTTATGTCTTCTACCATCGATTCCTGGGCCTTTGTTTTGTTTGATTTGATGTATTACAGAGAGAGAAGTTCTGCTTCTCTCTGTAATACATCATTCCCAGCCATAAGACATTATGTTTAGGAACCGCAATGTCTGTTTTGACTGTGGTCCAAGTAGGGGATCATGTTTTGTGATTGGAGGGACATTTCTCTGTAGTTCTTGGATGTCTATAAAGTATTGGTTAAAGTCATTTGTTAATGGTTGGATAGATTTGAGGTCTTTCATGAACCTGTGTTTTATGGTTTCAGAGGCGGTGGTATTGGGAGCACAACCTAGCATCTCTTTGATCAGATGCTAGGTTTGTTTCATGTTGTTTTGTGCAGCAGTTAATTTGTCTCTGTGGTAGTTTCTTTTTGCATTTCTTATTTGCGTTGTAAGGCGATTCCTTGTTATCTTATATTCGGTTTTTAAAGCTGCGTTATTTGGATATCGCTTTAATTGTTTTCATAGAATATCCTTTCTGTGTATATCTAGGATTAATTTTTGCGTTATCCAATGATTTAGTTTGTTTTTGAACGAAATCTGAGTTTCTTTGCAGCTTTTTATCTATTTCCTCTAATGTGAGTTTAATATTGTTGTATCTAAAAAAACGTTTAATTTTCTTGACCAAAAAGCTCTGGAAAAACGTTTATTGGGATTATATTGATCAAGTACATATAATAAACAACCAAGTTATACCAACTAGTTTCACCAACTAAGTCTGTTGGCATCTTCAGGGTACATAACTGATGTACGGCACTAAAAAGTAAAAAACTGTTACAAACTATGATCAACAGTTTCCAATTATATTAAACAAAGAACAGAGCGCGTACAATACATTCATAGAGCGTGGATGATATCACTTGTTATTTAGGAACGTTCCATAGTTGGCACTATAATTCCTTACATGGAGGAGGACTTCCGCTCCCGAATTTTTAAGGAGGTCACAACAGTTGCCCGCTGTATACAAAACCTTAACAGGAACCAAGGACTAATCTTGCCCGTGATCTGGAAGGCCCTTATCAGATCCTTCAACTCCAGAACTGAATTATAGTGCCAACTATAGAACGTTCCTAAATTACAATAAGTGATATCATCCACGCTCTATGAATGTATTGTACTCGCATTGTTCTTTGTTTAATATAATTGGAATCGGTTGATTATAGTTTGTAACAATTTTTTACTTTTTAGTGCCGTACATCAGTTATGTATCCTGAATATGCCAGCAGACTTAGTTGGTGAAACTAGTTGGTATAACTTAGTTGTTTATTATATGCACTTGATCAATATAATCCCAATAAAAGTTTTTCCATTGTTGTATCTGTTTAGTATGGTGATGCCATGTATTTCCAGTCGATTTTTCTTATTTTGTGGTTGACTATTTCTTCGTCTATAATTGCTTTGTGTTGCTTTTCATTTGTGGAGCATTGCATGGATATTGTCTTAGTGTGCAGGTTTAGAGCTGTGAAGTAATGGTCTGCTACTTTGCACTTTATGACTGCTGCAGTGTAACTATTTGGGGGTGCCCATTTCTTCTCTAGTACCTGATGTTATGGTTTGTATAATGTTATACATAGACAGCGTATCTAGCTTTTGTACAGTATTGTTATGGTTTTTGTTTACAATATTTATGTTTATATCACCGATTATCATTAGTTATTCGGTTGAACATAGTTCTTGGCGTGAAAGCCAGCAATTGAGTCCATGTAAGAATTTTATCACGTTTAAGTTTGGTGGCCTGTAAACAGCATTTACTATTAAAGGGTACTGTCGATTGGCAGTATTAATGATTTCGATGCAAAGGGTTTCTTTTGCTATTAACTTATGTTCGGTAAATATTAATATTCCACCCCCTCTTTTTGTTTGGTGTCAGGATCGATGTTTTTGAAAGCCTGGGATTTGGAAGGCAGTTGCTGCATCATTAATAACAGATACTTCTGTTAGGACCAATACATCAATAACACCAGTGTAATTCTTCTGATAAGCTTGTAGCCTTAACCGATGTTTTCTAATGCTTCTGGTATTAATACGCAGGATGGAGAGTTCTCTCGTTTGTACTATGTGTTGTTTCCATGCATAGAGCGAGTCAAAAGTACAATTGCTGATATATGCTGGTGTTATTACATCCGTCTGCTGGTTCACATTCATTTTTGTTGTACTGAGGTCTTCTGTTTGATCTAATTAGGAGTCTCTTGTTTCACTGTTGCAGCCTATCTATGTCTTCTGAGCTTTTGATTTGTATCGACTTTGAAGTTTGTGACTTCTTCAAGAATATCTTGGCGTCTGATCCAAAAAAAAATTGATGCTTTTTTACTGTTGTTGCTTTTCTTGCTTGGTACACCATATTTTATTTACACCATATTTACACCATATTCGCCTGTAAGACGAACTATGACTGGTGCAGATGGCGGCAAGCCTTGATTTTTGTTCTTTCTTGGAATCCAATTTACGGTCTGAATGTTGCTATGTTGTAGGGGGGATGACTTTGAAACTACGTCTCGGAGATTTTATGTAGCTGCAGTTTCAGAAAGACCGTTTATGACAAGATCTTTATATTGTTGCGGATTTAAAAGTTCGTATTGTAGTTTTAGGGAATGAAGTTCTTGACGGAGTTCGGATGTCTCTTTCATCAAATGTTACCTGTCAGTAAGTACGTTAACACTAATTTTGATGTCTTTTACCGTTTGCAAGACAGTGGACAGAAGTCAGTTGTTCAGTGTCAAAGATGACAAAGTCAGTTTCATTAGCAGGAAAGGTCATGGCATCGGTGTTTTGGGATGCTAAATGCATTTTGTTTATTAATTATCTTGAAAAGGGTAAAACAATAACCGGAGAATATTATTCTGATCTTTTAACCAAACTAGACAAATAAAAATGGTGATAAAAGACCCGGTTTGCAGAAGAAAAAAATCATCTTTTATCAGGCCAATGCATCTGCCCACAAACGTATTTTGGTAATGGGAAAAGTAAGGGACCTGCACTATGAATTGTTGGAACATCCACCCTATTCCCTAGATTTGGCTCCCTCTGATTTTGTCTCTTCCCAGAACTGAAACTCTTCCTCGCTGATCAGCGTTTTTCTTCGAATCAAGAGGTGATTGCAGCTCTAGGGGTGGTGGTTGCAGATCCTACTGAAAACCACTACAGGGATGGGATAATTGCGCTGGAGCATCACTGGAATAAATGTATTAGTTTTAAGGGAGATTATGTTGAAAAATAAAAATAATTTGGAAATTATAAATTCGATTTTTCATTATTAGGTTGAGAACTTTTCAAATCACCCTCGTATCCATTTTAACGGATACAGACAACACTCTTGCTTCAGACAGCTGTATAAAACAAACTACTTGATGGAATGACTTGCAATTTCGCATGCATGCTTATGACAGATGTACTAACTTAGAAAAAAATCTTGCCGATAGTGTTGCCATCTATGGTCGAGGCTGAGAACGTTTTTGATCACACTCGTACACTTCCAACAAAAAACAAGGTGGTTCCATTTCCACTTCTGTCTATCGTAAACAAACTTTTTCAAGTCGCTACATCCACAATTCATCGGCTCTCCATCCATCTCAAAAATATGGCATCACTACATCATTAGTATCCAGAGCACACAAATTTTGTTCGAAGAATCTTTAAAACAAGAATTGGAAATTATTAAAGATACAGCCTTATTAAATGGATAAAAAACCCCAAAACAACTAAAAAAATTCATGAGCTACTTCCCTAGACATAAACCCAGACAAGAAGAAGCCTGTAGAATTCCTATACAATATATCAAAGGCAGTACCTTCGACGGGGTGCAGCATAGAGGCAGCCTGCCCCACGGCGCTGATTAATAAGGGCGCTCGTTCAGCCGTATTATGGGCAACAAGATATTTTACAAATATACTGCGTTTAGTTTACCAATAAAAAAGGCGAAATTTCCGGTTAAATATGTCCTTATTATATTTTATTCAGAAAAAAATTATAGTCATACATACTAAAACTAAACATTTTAGAACCCACTTATTAGTATACTTAAGGAAACTACCCATAAAATATCGTACGATGTGAATTTCATAAACTTTTATAGTCTATATATATACATATATTGAATTCTATTATGCATGTATTCTCCTACTCAAATTGCGAGTTACTATCGCCCAGACGTTCGCGTTGGGGAGATAACTCACTCCCTGCAGTAAACAATAATCCCTAACAGGAAAAACAATTAGTTTTATCATGTCACCGAATAAGGTTCACAGACATTTGCGGACTGTGTAAAATATTTCTCAACAAATAGTGCAATTAGAGACAACTGAGATTAAAAATGACACTAACTAATGAATCACATCTCCCTGTCTACAGAAACTGCTGTATAGACTCAAGCAAAATTATATGTTGCACTGGCAACATATAGACCTGGAAGACCAAGAATTACCTGGATGAAATTAATAAAGAACATCTCGAGATGCAGAACATATAAGGAACTTTTTCGAACAGCAAGGAATAGAGAAGACTGGAAGAACCTGCTCAAGAGAAGACTCAACCCGTCTTAGACGGAAGAGAAGAAGAAGAAGACTGGCAACATATGGTTTTGCTTGATACTACCCTGTCGTGAACGTGTTAAAACTAAGAAATATATAGTGAATGTATTTCAGATAATATGGAAATTGGTTGAAGAGAATTAGCATTTCAACTCAATTGTCTGCTTGCTTTTTCTTTGGGTAGCGCGATCTTTTGTTAATACTGCACCAATCATATGCATTTCTTCATAGCTGCTCTTTCTCTACTGGCCTATTCATTGTGCACAGCTTTCACTTCTCATTAGTCATTTGTGAAGGATTGTTCATTATGTATCTCAAGTCTTATAAATTGCTGGTAATTTTTGCTTGAAATAATGGGAAAGAAGATGATGCTATTTTGGATAGATGACTTTGACGTTGCACACAAGGAAACCCTCTCGAGGCCATAAGAAGTGATGGCCAATAGGAGCTTCTTGGTAATACTCAAATTCGATTAGTGCGCCTCTAAAATTCGATTTGTGCGCCTATATACTTCTTAAAAATAAATGTTACAGATTTTAAAAATTTTCTATGTATATATTTTTATGGCTAACTATTTTAAAAAATCACTCACAAGAATGAAATAATTTAGTTACCGATTTAAAACATTTTACAGTTATTTTTGATGGCATACTACACTACTTCCATGTATGCTATGTATACTACATGTATATATACTATGTATATACGCTATGTATGTTCCAAATTTTTACCGCCAAAATATGTTGTCTGCTATAGTACGCCCACAGATTCGAGACCGTTCGATACTTCTCACATGTCCAAAAAGGAGAATCCATTCCGATAATAGAGTAATCAATCCGTCTTCTGGGATGAGTTATTTATTTTTACACATCGGAAAATTAACTTCTCTTTTATGATTACTGTAGTTTTTAAAGTGGCAACTATTTTCCTTGTATAACAGTTGGAAAATTTTATCTATAAAGCACGTGATTTCGATGTGAATTTGAATGTGAATCATACTGAGTGACTTTGGCGACCAATTTGTACGTCCTCCTTCATTTCTTTCTCCCCTTCAATGATAACGTCCAAGAGTTAATTAAATCTCATTCTGAAGAATTGAGTGATTCCGACCTGCTAAATTTAGATGCACAGCGGGAAAATCCCGAAGAATATGAAGAAAATTTAACCACTGATAGTCAGCCAAAAGATATTTCATGGAAACAATTTGAAAATAGTTTTCGTACAATCGAAGTTTTTAAGCAGCAATGCTTAGAGACCGACCCTGGTGAAGAGAGAACCAGTAAAATTTGCAGAAGAGGCAATAATGTCTTTTTTTTTTCATTGTATGAAAAAAAGAAAACAGAATATCCGCCAAACTACGTCTCAATTCTTTGTTAAGAAGCAGAATAATAAATTTATATTCTGAATATCTTGTATTGTCTTTCAGCTCATGGATTTCCTTTAACTAGACCCTGAGACATACCTTAATTCTTTTATAAAAAATTAAGGTTAAAAAAAGAAATTTGAGGAACGAATTATACATTTTCCTATAGGTAATTATATTCGATTAGTGCGTTTTCGATTAATGCGCCTGTTTTAAAGAACCCATTAGGCGCAATAATCGAGGGATTGCTGTAAGCAATTTCACTTCTCTCATTGATGATAAATTATTTATATTAAGTAAAAATGTACAGTATCTTTATAAATTTTTTTCTATTATATTATTATAATAATAAATTTTATTATTATTATTATTATTATTATTATTATTATTATTATTATTATTATTATTATTATTATTTTGATAAGGGTATTTTGATAAGGTACTTGGTAATAATGAAAAAATAAAAAGGGGTACATGGATATCTGAAGTTTGAAAAACGCTGGTTTATCCAAATATTTAGTCTGAAACACAGGTGTATATTACACTGTTCGTTTTCTTAAATTCCACTTCGAATGTGGATAGACGAAACAGCGTGATATGCACTTCTTACATTTTTTTTCAGCGTCATTTCAATTTTGAATGTGAATCATATTGAGTGTATTGTGTATTCTGTGTTTAAGTGACTTTGGACAATTTTTGACTTTGATTTTAATTGTGTACTGATTTTTGGATTTTTGATAGACAAAATTTTAAAGATAAGTAGTTTATAAATTATAAACGTATTAATCAGAGGCGCATTTTGCTAAAATGCCAAAATCGTTCGTTGGGCAGCATACTTTAGCTCTTACATCGCCCTCAATAATTATAGTTTACTTTTAATTATCAAAATTTCAAATTATTGTATAAATTAATTATTTATAGTAAAAATCCGTAGAAGGCAACTGTTTTAAATCGATTTTTTTAAAATAAGATTTTATTGTTTTAAAACTCTTAAAAATAATAAATAACTGAACTCAAAATTAATAATTAATAGAGAAAAAAAAGAATAATTTATCAATACGAAATTTATTGTCATTTAGATGAGTAATTTAAAAGAGGAAAAGTTATCGGGAGCTGCTTTTCTCAAAAGGAAAAGAGAAAAGGAAGAGCAAGTAAAGAAAGCACAAGCGATATAAGGAGATTTGGAATTTTAACATTTCACATTTGGAATTTCACAAAGACACCAAAGAAAACGAGTTTTCAAAGAACCAACACCAAAAGTTATAAAAATTTCAAAACCAGTCGTTGGAGCAGCTTGTACATCCTCATCCATAAATACCAACGATTCTCCCTCATCAGCCACTAATACTGACGTAACAATCATTTGTTGTGATTCCATAACAGTTGATGATTCCAAAAATGATGAGGTAAACGATGATAGCGACAAACAGAAATTACGAATAGATGATCCAATTAAAAATCAATATTATTTTATTGAAACTGATCCATACTACTACTGGCCAGAGAAATTTGATGACAAAACTAGAATTGAACTTATAAAAAAGGTCCTATTCAAGTAATATTAAATAAATATCCTTTGAATGATCAAGGCAGAAAATTTTCGAATAATTATTATCGAGGAATGCTTAAAAATCTGAAAATGTCAAACGTTCATGGCTTCTATATTCCAGGGAAAATGATGTTCTTTACTGTTTCTGCTGCAAAACTTTTAATCCCGTTTCATCAGTGCAAAAAGGCCTTACGCCGAAAAGCGGTTTCGATTATTGGAAAAATGTCAACAGAAAACTTCAAATGCATGCAAGTTCACAATCCCATATTCGTTGTTCTTTCTGAGTGGAAGGAATTGACAATCAGGTTAAATTTGAAATTTGAAACGATTGATGCAGACCAACAAAGAATTTTTGACAATGAAACACAACGCTGGAAAGCAGTTTTAATGCGATTATTAACAATAATCCGTTCCATAGCAGCACAAAAATCTTGCGCTTTGGGGATCGTCCTTACAATTTATACTCCTAACAACGGAAATTTTCTAAACATTGTAGAACTTTTCGCATTGTTCGATGAAGTTATGAAGCAACATCTTAATACTGTAGACTTGGAAAGACTTGGAAATTGCTTTGAACAGTGACAAAACATCTGACGTAGATGCAATAGATTTATTTGAAGAAGTAAAAATTCTCTCAAAAATAATAAAAGAGAAAAGTGTTCCTCACCAAATTTTATCATATATATATATATAAACAAAATCTTGTAGAAATTTATCCCAACGTATCCACCGCCCTGAAGATATTGTTAACAATTCCTGTTAGCGTAGCAAGTGTGGAAAGACGTTTTTCCAAGCTTAAACTCATTACAAATTATTTGCGAACAGCAATGACCCAAAAAAGATTGGTTGGTCTAGCAACTACTGTATATCGATAGAGGCGGACATAGGTCATAATTTAAATTTAGACGAGCTTGTAAACAGTTTTATTGTGCGGTATCCCCGAAGAGCAAACATTTAATTAATATTATAATGTAATTGTTTTGTTAATATTTGGCTTTTAATTTAAAAAAATAGCAATTAGAGCATTTCTTATATTTTTGTCTTATGGTCCATCAGGGGCGATATTTAATTGTTTGTCTCAGGGCGCAATCTAATCTGGCGACGACCCTGATCACAGGCATCTCGGAACGTCTGTCAAAAATTATGAAGAAATACAAACTCGCTGCTACCTATAAAACCAATCAACCTAATCCACAAATTGCTACCTTCTCCTAAAGACAAACTCTAACCTATGAGTAGAGTTTGTCTTTGTCTTCGTATATTCCCTGGCGTATACGAAGTTCCATGTTCTTGTAAGATGTCTTACTACGGACATACAGGGGGATCTATAAGTAAACGCATCTCTGAACATCAAGACCACATCGGTCTTGTCAAAGAGCACAAATCTGGCCTCGCACAACATGGAGTTGAAAATCCTAACCATAGGATCCAATGGAAAAACACTAAGCTGCTACATAGATCTTTATATAAACATGAGCGTTTATACGAGTGCTGAAGCCTT
This sequence comes from Typopeltis vanoorti, assembly GCF_054136105.1. Classification (NCBI taxonomy): domain Eukaryota; kingdom Metazoa; phylum Arthropoda; class Arachnida; order Uropygi; family Thelyphonidae; genus Typopeltis; species Typopeltis vanoorti. The sequence continues at coordinate 95,509,236 of NC_143550.1, read as the reverse complement.
ACGTCACAGACCCAATCTTAACCTTAATGACTGTCTCACTGTCCCAAAAGTCTGGGAAATTATTATCCTCAATTGTATAAAATAAAGTTATCAGATATATTTTAATTTAATTTTAATTACAGCCGATGTTTTTAAGTCCTCAAACACGCTACTGTACGCATAGAGGGATTCCAATGTAAGCATGCGCACTAACTGTTCCCTTGAATGCAAGTCCTAGTATTGTTTGTAATACATTATTCCTAATATTGTTTGTCTGTACTGATGATGTTTTAAGATACTTAAGACAAAATGTCTACATATTATTTTATTAAAATTTAATCTGTGGTATACGTGCGCATTTTTTGTTATGAATACTCCACAGGTTTCACTATATAATAAAATACAGTAGTTATTAGTTGGAAAGGACCAATCGTTCGATGCTGTTGGCACACTCTCCCTCGATGAGTCTTTGGACTCCCTGGAGGTGTCTAATAATAATAATAATAATAATAATAATAATAATAATAATAATAATAATAATTTGATTGACTACGCAGAAATAAATTATTCGACATATTAAACCAATAAATAAATAAAATAACAATAAAATAAGACAGAAAAAATTACCGAATATCATACTTCACTACTATGAAAATACCTCAGCAACAATAAAATTTGGAGCAGGTGAAGCTTATAAAATATGAAGAAAGGAAGCACACTTGAAGAAATGCTCTCGGTCACCATATTTAATCTATGTCATGAGGAAATAGTGGGGGAAAAGTCCATCTCAGAAAAATAAGTAAGGACATCTGTAAACGGCGAACAGTTATATTACATAAGCTATGCAGATATGATAAAGTTTAGGAAAACCAAAACAATGGCAAGTCGTAGTGCTTAACTTGGAAGTAGAAGGAAATCAATTAAAACACGCCAAAATGTTTAATTATTTGGATACCTTAATAGCACACAAATTATGAAGGACCTACCAAACAGAGAATAAAGCTATGGTGGACTGTGACCAAATTTATATTAAAAAAAAAAAGATTAAAAGGCTTCAAAAACAAGATTTTAAGGAAAATAAATAGAACGCACTGAAATGAAATCAATCAGGATACCAGAAAATAACTTAGTTAGCATGTACAAATAATAATAAGAATGAAAGAAAAGCAGTTACAGTGGAATAATGCAGCAAATTCTCAGAAACTGAAAAAATAAGAGATGCCTGCAGAAAGTTTAAAAAGGAATTGATAGAAAACATGAAGAGCAAAACTGAAGTGACATACTGTGTTCATGGTAGCATAAACCCTTATTAGCTGGATGACAAAGATTAGATGATTCTTGTTACTCTTATTATTATTGTTACGCGACATCTCCAAGGAGTAAAAGGACTCATCTTGGGAGGGCATATCACTCCACTACACCGACTCCCTACTTCAACTACACGACGAGACTACTGCCATCAATACACAGTGCCATCTGCCGCCCACTGTCACCAATAGTATTTGTGTCTGCAAATAGCAAAGTTTCATTCTAGTGAAACTAAAAGAGCACATAAAAATAAATGTGTATGCACTTTTGTTTGTGTTCTACAGACCATTTTTCTGAGATGCGAGATTAAAAGTCAGCATTTTTTCAGGGAGGACAAATCTATACTTGCTATCGCAAAGCTAGACTAACCCTAGATGAAAGAAAAGACCTAAAAGTTCCTTTAGTCAGTGCCTAGAATCAAAGAAAAACAGACCTAAATCACGGAAGTTACTACAAGGCTATGCATTCCTTAGGACGCAAGAAAGAAAAGCTGTATAAATATTTAATTTAGTCTTGAATTTAATGTATAGTTAATCTCGAATTATGCATTAACTGAAAAATTATTTAAAGCATTTTAAATGACTGGGAGAGTTTGATGTGTTTAACTTATATTTACATAGCTCATAATTATCTAACGGAAGCTCTGCTTATAAATTAATTGAAATACAATAATAAATCATTAATAAAGACAGCTAAAGCTTAAAAATAAATACGTATGCGTATATTCAAATTACATCTAATATATTTTGTAGCATATTACCAATATTTTTTTCTGTTATTTTATAATATTTTATGTTATTTTTGAATATGTAATAATAAATATGATTATTATTGTTGTTATTGTTAACGCGCTCCATGGAGTCCAAAGACTCCATGGGAGGCCTAGAAGCATCGTTCGCAATATACTTATCATACTCCCACAATATAACCAAAATTTCACCGTGGGAGTAAGAAACTAACCATTATTAATATCTCTCTTTAAACTGATTCACTGACGAAGAATTCATAACCACATCAGACAACCCATTCCACTCATTTATCACCCTTATAGGGAAAAAAAAAAAAAATCTCGTTCTCACATTCATGCTAACTGAAACTTTACTCAACTTCCTATGATGACCTCTTGTTCTGTCATATTGAATTTTTCTATCATGTCACCTCTCTTTCTTCTATCTGCCAATTTTTGTAACCCACAAATATTCAATCTATCCTCGTACGGAACACTCCACAGGCCTGCAACTATCTTGGTTACTCGCCTCTGAATCATCTCAACCACCTTCAGATCTGCAAGAAACCCAGGTGACCAAATCTGAGAATAACAGTCCAGATGTGGGCGTATCAGAGTCATATAAAGAGGAGTAATGACTTTTCTATCGCTACTAATCAGCGTTTTTTGAGTAGTAGTATTTGAGTAGTATTTTTGAGTAGTAAAGTGATCTGAAGTGTTTTGCAAATTTCTGCAATGTGATCTCTGAATTTCGGCTAGATAGCAACCATAACTCCCAGATTCCTCGCCTCATTAATTTCCAGCAATGAAACCTCATCAACAGAATACACTGACTGAAACGTTTTGAATAACTTTACATTTTGCCACATTAAAATTAAAAAAACATTGTCCTTTGACCACAATGAGAGCTAATTCAAATCATTCTGCAGGATCACTACATTGTCCTTATGTACTATAGCTCTTCCTAACTTAGAATCATCATCATCAGCAGCAGCAAAGAACTGGATATAACTCTGTAAATTGTGCCCAATATCATTAATATATAGATTAAACAATAATGGACTACAAGCAGATCCTTGTCGAATATTATCGGTCACTTTTTTGACCTTTGACGCCGCTCCATTATACATTACTCTCTGACGCCTGTCTGACAACCACTTGCTTATCTATCTCACCAATCCAGTGTCCATTGCCATTTTTTTTAACTTACTTAACTAATTCGCAAGCGGTATTCTGTCAAATGCGAGATCCAACAATACCAGCGTATAGGCATTACCTTCATCCAACTCTAGAGTTACTTTATTATAGAAGCAAAGTAAATTGCTAAGGCAAGCCCTCTCTTTAACAAAGCCATGCCGACCTTTAAAATATAAGAGATTATTTTCCACCCATTCTTGAATTTTGGGTTTAACCAACTTTTTCCTAAACCTTAATCACCACACCCGAGATAGAACTCTGTAGTTTTCAACCTCTGTTTTTGACCGCCTTTATGCAGTAAAACTATCCCGCTTTCCTTCCACGCTCCTAGAACTGCACCTGTGCTGGGACCTAAATTTAAAACCCTAGTCAAGGATGAGGACAATTCTTGCCCATTCACGCAACGTGCTAAAATCCCATCCTGTGGAAGAATTCACCTTGAGATTTTTTAATAACCCAAGCAACTCTAGTTCGTCTACTTCAAACATCATATCCACGCCTGTCTCATCGGCTACTACCGTACCTTCATCTCGATGATAAACGTTCACAAAATAATCGCTCAGTTATTCAACTAATTCTTCCAGTTCTGTTACCTTCGTACCAGTTGCATTCAAAGATAGCTTTCCATAAACATTTTTCTTTTTACTCACAACATAGTGAAAGAATTCCTTTGGATTCACTTTGAAATGTTCAGCCGATTTCATCTCGTAATGTGATTTGCCCTTCTGTGCCATGCATGTCACCTTTCTTGCCTGTACCATGTACTGTCCATGGGCTTGTTGGCCACATTTGAGCTTATATTCCCTTCATAATGACTCCTTTCGCAACTCATGTTTGATGGTGCTATCTATTTAACGCTAACCTTTTTTTTATTATTCTTCTTCTCACCTTAGGAATGCAGTCTGATACTACTACCTTCAAATACCCATGAAATATTTCCAATGCATCACTGGCATCTTTTCCTTGCAGTATATCATGCCAAGACACTACTCTAAGTTGTCCTCTAAGCCTTACAAAGTCAGCATAATTGCAATTCCACAAATATCCATTCTTAACAGCTTATTGTGAAACTTGTGATCTTTTATTTCCTTTTAGAAACCTCTTATTCATTTAACTTATTTATTGTAGAATTATCTACATTCAGTGATGAGATCCTAAGGGTTGCCTTTCACTGGGTAAATGCGTGTGTTGAACAACTCGTAAAATTTGGAACGCCGTGTGTACTGCGGAAACATCTTGCGCTTTTCCCACGCCTATAATGCCGAAACCAAAACTTAACACAACAGAGTTTTCTCTCCAACCAGGGCAGTAGGGCAGTTTCACATCTGAGACATTCTGCTCACGGCAAGCGTCAGTGAGGTAGTAGTTTTAGTTTCCGTAACGGTAGTCGCTCGCGAATGAAGTCTCCGGCGATTTCTCTCCGTCACGAATGACACACCGAGGAAACCAACTGCAGCGATGCAAGAAAAAAGAAGAAAAAAAAGAGAGAGAGAGAGAGAGAGATTAAAAATTTTTTTTTTTTAATTCTCTTCTTCCTTGCTCTGCGGTGATTCTGAGCAGTATGGAGGAAAGATTCTTGCTGCATTCATGTTAAAAACCCACTGCCCGAGGTTATTATTACCTTTTATTTTATTTACCATTTCTTCAGGAAGATAAATAGATATATTTGAAAGTATCCCATTATAACGAAAATTCAAACACAACACTAAAAATAATAAAAGAAAAGTATTTCTACAGTAAATATTACAGGCGTGAGAAGAAAAGATGTCAAGGTGCACAAAATTAGATCATATTAAAATGAAAACATTATGAAATAACAGCTTTGTGGACATGAACGTCGCCACACTTGACTGGCCTCCACAGAGCCCTGATCGCAACCATGTGAGATGAATGGACATCCGCATACAATAGTCTAGGACCTCATTATACGAGTATATCTACACGAAGAATGATTCAAAATGTCCATTGATTGGTATCGTACGCTTGTTGAAAGTTGTCTCGTAGGATTACTGCAGTTTCGTTTTTATTCGTAAGGGTTTTCCCCCGTTCCTCGACCGTCCCTTAGGACTAGTTGAGCCTTCATAGTGAAGGATTAAGTATGCATTTTATGACTATAGATCTGGTCATAAAACCGGATCCACAGTCTACGGGACTGGTTTGCTTGTTCTGAGGGACGAAAAACCCGAGTTTCCAGGTGAAAAAATCGTCTACCTTTGTATGAGACCGGCTAACTCGCCTTTACTCGAAAGAAAGTGTTCACAGGTTCCAGATAAAGGTTCTGCACGTCATGAACGGGAATCAAACCTAGGTCTTTCCGACTAAAGGGCTTCGTCTATACCAGGGGTCGGCAACCTGCGGCTCGCGAGCCACATGCGGCTCTTTGGATGTGAAGCTGCGGCTCTTTAGTTCCATACGCAAATATTATTTATTTTATCAAAAAAACAAAAACATTTAATAATCGTTCTGAATCGATTAACGAGGACTAGGCACCGATTCTACCTCTCAGCCACTTGTACTCGCTTTTCACCGCACCCCTCCCCCGTGACACGCGTCGTCACTGTCGTCAGTCCGTCGGAAGCTCTCGAATGACACCGTCGTCGGATGTTTCTATGTAGGTTTTAATTCGCTTTCGACGCAAGACAATTTGGCGTCTTCACCAGTGCTTTGGCTGTGACGTATAGTTTGTTGTTTCAAGTAAAAGAGTTAGAAGCGAATTATCTTCTCAAAGTTATGTATGTACATATATATATAATAATAATAAAAAAACTGAAGTAAAGGTAGGTAACATAATAAGTATTATATTTTTAAAATACATATTATACATATTTTTTTCCAAATAAGATACCTAACTACTTTTTTGAAGTCAATAAGAATTGTCAAAAAAGAAACAAAGTACTACTGTTGGATATTACCGCGAAAGTGTTTTTATTAAAATATATATTTAATAAATTACCAAATTATTCAAGGGAGGAGTGTGTTAAGAAAATAGCTCTTGCTCACAATATGGTGTAAAACCACTTTTGAGAGTTTGGGTCTTTAGTGGAAGTTTAAAACCACACATTTAAGATGTATTCTTGATAGTTTTGTTCTGAAACTTTCCCCAATTGACTGGGGTTTTACGTAAGGACATTCCTATACGATGAGTTAAGAATGGTGACTGCGTGTGTAAAAGCACACAAACCTAGCTGTCGATGGAGCTAGAAGAGCAAACCTCCGAAATAATTACTTTTAACTTTGATATAAAACGGGATGGTCATTGCTATGGAAGTCAAATATTACTTGCAACTAAGTAATAGGTGGATCTCATGCAAGTCGTTAAGAAGTAACCATGGCTTTATGAAAAAGGTTCTAAAAAGAGAAGTTAAGACAGCTGCAATTTTCTGAGGAGCACCTCAGAAAATTTTAAAATGTAAAAAAAAACAAAAACTTGTAAAATGTTTTTTGATAAATTATATTTCATTATGCCCAGCTTCTCGTATGTATTTAATTAGGTATACGTTGACATAGTAAATAATTGCAAAACTTGTCATCTGCTGTTTTGGATACCTAAATAATAATTTAAAAAATTCTTTATTACAGCTTCACCGCAAGCATGGCATCTACAAAACAAAAGAGAAGAACTGAAGTAGAGCATCGAGAATTCAATCGGGATTGGACGGAGTCGTTCGCTTTCATATGCAACTTAGATGGCCTTCCGACTTGTCTCATTTGCCACGAAAAACTCGCACACAATAAGAAATCAAATTTAGAGAGATACTTCACTAAAAAACATACTCAGTTTGCTAGTAAATATCCAGCCGGCGAAGAACGAAAAAAAGCTGTCGACGAGCTCCAAAAACAAAAACAGCAATCAAGTTCCATGTTAAGTAACTGGACGCAATCTACAAGTAATGTTAATCTGGCAAGCTTCGCGGTATCACTAGAAATTGCAAAAAAAGGCAAACCATTCACAGATGGTGAGTATGTCAAAGATTGCTTCATACGTGCATCTGAAGAACTGTTTCGTGATTTCAAAAACAAACCAGAAATCTTGAAAAAAATCAAAGATTTGCCACTATCCGCTAAAACAGTACAAGATAGAATAGCTAAAATGTCTTCAAATGTAACATATTTGCAGATGGAAGATATTCAACTTTCTTGTGCCTTATCACTTGCTATAGATGAGTCTTGCGACATAAAAGACACGGCACAAGTTGCCCTTTTTGTCAGGTATATGTCTTCCCAAGGTCCAAAAGAAGAACTTCTAGGATTGCTACCGCTCTCGGGACAAACTAGAGGGGAAGGTATAGCGAATGCCGTGCAAAAATGCCTTGAAGACAATAAGATCGATTTAAATAAAATCGTTTCAATAGCAACTGATGGAGCCAGAAGTATGACAGGAAAAAATAAAGGGGCAACAACGATTCTTCAGAGCAAAATAAACCACGAAATTCTTACGTTTCACTGCATAATACACCAAGAAGCGCTTTGTGCCCAAACATTTCCGGCCGAAATAGTTGAGGTCATGAATTTGGTAATCAAGATTGTTAACAGCATCTTGTCAAAAGCACTCTACCATCGTCAGTTTAAAGAATTCTTAAACGAAATGGAGACTCAGTATTCCGACCTCCTTCTTCACAATAAAGTGCGATGGCTTTCCAAAGGTAAGGTGTTGAAACGTTTTGCTTTGTGCTTGAATGAAATAAATACATTCCTAAATGAAAAAAGCATTAATCACCCTGAATTAGAGAACGACAAATGGTTGCAAAAATTTTACTTTATGGTGGATATCACAGCAAAATTAAATGAGCTGAATCTAAAACTGCAAGGAAAGGGAAACCCAGCCTATGTTTTGGTAGAAGAATTGGTTTGTTTTGAAGAAAAATTAATTCTTTTTGCAGAAGATATTCAGAGCGGTAAATTACTTCATTTTCAATTTCTAAAGCAATATCGCGATAAAACCAGTGCAACTGTTGACACGAATTACTTCAGCACAGTTATAAAAAAAATTAAAGATGAATTTGCTGACAGATTTGAGCAATTCAAAACCAACAAAACCACTCTAGCATTCATAGTAAATCCTCTCAACACAAATAGTAACGAAATCCACATTGAGCCATTTGGAATTGATACTGGATCTCTAGAAATGCAATTGATCGATTTAAAAAGTAAAGCTTTGTGGAGTGGAAAATTTACAGAGTTGAAAAGCAAGTTGGAAGAGTTGGAGGTCCAGAAATGTATGTACGTAACGCAACAAAAGTGGACAGCTTTAAAAGAAATGCCGCGAGTTGAGGCACTTATATTCGAAGCATGGAATAGTCTTCCAGATTGCTACAGTGAGATGAAGAAGTTGGCATTTGGAGTGCTGACTATCTTCGGATCGACATATTCGTGCGAGCAAGCGTTCTCTTGCATGAATATAATTAAAAGTAAAGTAAGAAGCCAACTAACAAATGAAAATTTAGAGTCGTGTTTGAAACTTAAAACAAGCTATGAGCCAAATTTATCAAAACTTTCTAAAACCATGCAAAGCCAACGCTCCCATTGAATTTGTGTTTGCTCAAATGTATGTTATTGTTTTTTTTATTTTAAGTACAAGTTACATTGTTTAGTAAAGTTTAAATTTTCTACTTGAATAACCATGCAAAGCCATCGCTCCCATTGAATTTGTTTGCTCAATTGTTTGTTATTGAAGTACAAGTTAGTGTTGTAAGTAAATGTTTAATTGTTTTAATTTTTTACTTAAATAATAAGTAATTATCTAATAATGCCATATATATATTATCTAATTTGTTGTGAAAAACACTACTTATATATGAATAAATAGATATTTTTTCTTATGAATAAATAGATTAGTTTTTTTTTATCAAAAATTTTTATTTATGCGAGTACTATTTATTGTTGGCAAGAAAAAATTTTGTGGCTCTTTAAAAACTTTGAAATTTTGTAAATTGTAATTTTTGACTCTTCCGACTCAAAAGGTTGTCGACCCCTGGTCTATACCGATTGAGCTACGGAGCAGTCATCGCAGTGAAAGGAGGTCCTACATTTTATTAAGGTGGGCGCCACAGCTCTTTGTTCTCCATACTATGGTATCCGTTGACTTATTTCCAAGTAGTGTATGTCAGAAGGTCGGCACGCTGTTACTATTTGAGAAATTGTTGCAGGTTTTCAGAGATTAGTTTACTTTTTTTTTTTTTTTACATATAAAGAATTGCAAAATAGTGTATTTCTATTTTCTATTTTTATTTCCAGGTAAAAGCGCATATAATCAATTTTAATCAGAATATTACACTGTTTTCTGAAAGAACCCCCCCCCCTCCCCAGATGCTGTTCTGATTTGATTGAATGTCATTTTAACCAAAATGGTTCTTCAGAAAAAAAAAAGTTTGCAATCCTTGTTTTTAAAGGATTCCAATAAAAATTTTGATGGTATCATCAAGTGAGATCCATTGATTGCTAGTGTGTGTGTGTGTGTGTGTGCGTGTGAGCGTGCGCGCGCTCACACGCACACAGACAATCGAATAAAAGTAATGATAACTAAAAAGACAACTGAGCACTTATTTCATGCTAAAGGTTCTATATGTGCTGTAAACCTTTACGTAATATTCAACGATAAACTGGCAAATCAAGCTGAATTCGAAATACGCTGACTAGAGATTGTCAGTTCTTCGTCATCGGTCTCTAAAGACATTGTTGGCATAGGATGACGAAATCAAAAGGTTGATTTAGAATTCAACCGAAATATAATGTTAAAATATCTAACTTTAGGAACAGAAATTAATTATGTGACTATTAATAAAGCAGAAAAATTTTATTTTTTTATAATAAAAATCAATTTAGAGATCCCAAATCTACCCCCCCCCCTCCCAAAAAAAAAAAAAAAGATCTGAGCCGTTCTATGAAATTCAACACAACGAAGAGTTGCAGATTTCGTGCTCGCTCATAATAATTTTCAGTCCGAACTTGAGTAACTAAAATATCAATGTCAAGAAGAAATAATGTTGATGAATAATCACTATTGAATAAATGGATAAGGAATGCTGTCTTCATCGTTCCTGTACTTTGTTATAGTAACTTATAGAGGTGATCTGCTCTGAGTAAGAATGTAATGATAATGCAGTTTCATTAGCTGCAGAAGAAACCGTGCAAAGTCAACAAAGATCAAAATGTTAAATGCACAGAGTGTAATTTTTAGGCAAGGAAACAGATGAACACAAGAAGGCGAAATGTTATTTTTAAAAGAATGTGATAAAAATAACTAGTGCAGGATTATGTTGTAACGGATATTTTATAAAAACAAGAATTTTACTCTCCTTTCCAATGGAAGTTGATTTTAAATGAAATGTTCGCATATTATCAAACCAATGGTGAGTTTTAACTCTCCTTCAACTAAAAAAAAAATAAAAAGTATATTTAAAGTAAGAACCAACTACCACGATCAGACAAGTCTTAAGATCACCCAAAGATGAGGTTCCTTTCTTCAAATTTCCTGGAGTATATGAAATTCCATGCACGTGTGGCCTTTCTTACATTGGACAGACCTCTAGAAGTTTTGAAATAAGACAGAAGGAACATGTGGAGGGATGTCAATCACAATAGAATCATCACATCTGGTTTAGCTCATCATTTCTCAACATCAAATCACGTTATAGATTGGAAAAACAGTTCTATGCCTTACATAGAGAATGACTACAGACACAGAACTTTCAAAGAAGCAGCAGTGGTGCTACGCACAGGTAATAATTTAAATAGAAATCAAGGTGCTATTCAAAGACATATGGAAACATCTCATCAATTCTCTCAGCTTAACAGAACTACAATATGCGAAAAACTACACAACATGTGGTCATGTACCGGATTTTGACTGAAGCATTCGAACGCATGCACGCCATCAAACACGAATTATCAAATGTAACGGCCTAGCAGTTGCTGAAGTGTATGTTTTCATGTAACTTGATGCATTTGTTTTCACACCAGTACAGTCTTGAAAATGCTAGACAGTGGATAGTGAAACTTGTTAGCTCTTTGTATTTTTAATCATTAAATCTTATCGTCTTTTAATAATAAAAGTTCTTAGTTTTAATACATTAGACCAGGATTTCTCAAACTGTGTTCCGCGGAAGATGAATAGGTGTTCCGCGAGAAGTTCTGAAATTTGTCATTTTAATTTTCTAAGCATTTTTCATGAATAAATATTTTACAGTAAAAATATTCTGAGGAGAATAATATTCGTGAATATGTCGAAAAGCTCAGACCCAGAACACCTAAAGTATAAAGAAATTTTTTCCACTGAAATTGAAGATCAATCCGGTTCTCAAATCTATTACTACTGAATACTTTCTTCGCAAGTTCGTATTGCAGTGTGTAAGTGCTTGTTCTGAAACCGGAGTGCCGTGATTTTTTCTAAAGTAATAGGAGTACAGAGTTAAAATTAATATGAATAAGAGACAAGGCACTTTGTTTAATTTTGGTATTATGAAATCTCTTATTGAAGGTGTTTGTGACGGAACATATAGTGAGTCATCCACCTCAAGCCTACAAAGATCTCCAGGATGTACAAAAGGAGGGGAAAACTACCAGCACACCGGAGAAAAAGTCTGCATTCACTCGTAAGTACTTATAATAATATTATAAATATATTTGGTGATCAGAATGGGATATGTCAATGAAAATCAGCACAAATTAATTTAATGATGTTTGCCTGAGGAAACTACGACATGCTCAACATTTCATTAGTCCAGTGATTGATAACTAATTTAAATGTAATTTATACTTGTCAACATGCCGCACTGTATACATAAGTATACTAATACTCTTTATGATTATGCCATAATTATTTATTAATACTTATGTTAATGTATGAACATTAAAAAAATTTAGAAAGGTATTTACGAGTAAATTTCTTGGGACCGGGCCCTCGGGAAAAAAAAAAAACAGCTAACGCCTTTTTATTCCCGTATATAGGGAGTAGGCGAGGCGACTTTTTAAAAAAGAATTCTTCTTACTCTTTTAACTAATTTTATAATTAATATCTGAGTTATTTCGAACTGTTTAATTTTTGTTACTGAACATTTTATTAAATCATTCTTATTACAATTGCTTTTACATTATTTGATACGGTTTAGTACTTTTCTTACAAGTATTGTTACAATTCATATTTACTTTTGTGTGTTGCAGTCTTTTTTTACTATTTTGCATTATTAATTTACTTTTATATTATTCGACATATCTTATTTATAATCTTATTGTTTTTCATACTAAAGTTACCTTTACAACAAAATTCTATTTGTTTTTATTATAGTTCTGACACTGAAAGGCGTACAAATGAATGGGTGTTAGAAAAGATTAGTAGAACTTTAAGGCTCCTTAAGGATATTGACAGAAGAAAATTAAAATATTTTGGACACATAGAAAGGATGGAAGGAGGACTTCTCAGAACAGTAATAGAAGGTAAAGTTCCTGGAAAAAGAGGCAGGGGTAGACCATCAATGAGATGGATGGATGGCGTGTGTGGAGTGACTGATCTTCAGAGAGTTGAGGCTGCCAGAAGGGCAAACAACGGGACTACATGGCGAGGCCTAGTGTGGAACATCATCGAGCATCGGAGTGACCATACGGCATCTGTAGATGCCTAGTGAACACAGAGAGATAGTTCTGACAGATATTGGAATTTGAATATTATTGAAAAAATACCCATGGATTCTTGTTTAAAGACAGGAACTTTAACACAAGGAGGAGCAAGTAAGTACTTCTGCTGATACATCTATTCGTATGATTGGAGAAGATATGGAATTGCAAATTGTGGTTTCTTCAAACGCTAATATTAAAGAACAAGAGTCATCTAAGAACAGACCAAAACGGAAGTACCATGAAAGTTATTTAAATTATGGATTTACGTGTATTGGCAATACACATGCTCCTGATGTTTTGTGTAATAAAATACTAGTAAACAGTTCTTTGGCTCCAGCTAAATTTCGTAGGCACTTCGAAACGGAACACACTGATTACAAAGGAAAAGATATGCATTTTTTTTAAGAGACGACGTGACTCACTAGAAAAATCTAAACTTTAAATGGCTACAATTGCTACAACTGAAAATGCAACAGAGGCGTCTTTTCGCGTGAGTTACCGCATTGCACTTCATGGTGAAGCTCATACAATTGATAAGACTCTCATTTAGCCTTGTGTGAAAGACATTGTATAGTACGCCCACCGTTTGTAGATCTCTCCTTGGCATTTTGCCAAGAATAGTCGATTCATGCTCAAGGGGAGAAAGAAATGAAGGATGTACGAATTGGTCGCTGATATGCGAAATCACGTGGTTTCTTGTCTGTCGCTGTACTAGCTCGATTTTTGTTGTCGCTTTTTTGCATCATTTTTTTATTATTAATTTGTATGATGGATCCAGTACAGTCAACAAGTTCTGTTGTTAAACGTTTCAGTAGCTCTTGCAAAAGAATATTGAATAATGTGCTGACATTCTGCGAAAAAGAATCGTCAGAAGGCCGTCTTCTTGTTCCCCTTTCTCAAGTCATAAAACGTGCAAGTGCAATTGCGGGCGTATCGGGGTCGACTGTTAAAAGAATTCGTAGGGAATCAAAAGGTGAAGGTAAGCCAAAATTTAAATCTCCAAAAAAAAAGCGCCAGAGTAAAGAAAACCATTGAAACCGTATTTGAATGATTTTGATGTAGACGTTATAAGAACTATTCACAATTTTACGTGGTCGAGAAAAGAGTGCCAACTGTTCCGAAATTGATTCCTGTGCTTAAAGAAAAAATTAATTTTCCTTGGAAAAGAGAAACTTTAAGGAAAATACTTCATGAAATCGGATTTTGTTTTAAAAAGTCCCAGAATAAAAGGAAACTTATCATGGAGCGAAGTGACATTGTTTTATCTAGAACGCAGTATTTGAGAGCAATAAGACGTTTCAGGGAGGAGAAAATACGGATTGTGTATCTAGATGAAACTTGGATTGATAGTAATTTAACTTATGGAAAATGTTGTCAGTCTAAAGAAGAATGTGGAGTGCTACAAACCGGAAATGACTCGCGGCGCATAATAATTTTGTGTGCGGTGGAGAAATGGTTTTTTTGCCGAATTCAAACTTAATATACAAAGTCAATTAATATAGGCAAATGAATTCTATGATCTTCGAAAAGTGGGCAGAAGAAAAACTGATTCCAAACCTTCCTTAAAATGCTGTTGTTATAATTGATAACCTTCATATCACTCTATTCGATCAAACAAAGTTCCAAATTGGTCTAATAAGAAGCAAGTTCTTATGGATTGGCTCTCTGCAAATAACATTTCTCATTCCCCAGATATGCGAAAAATTGAATTGCTTAATTTGGTCAAACGAAACTCGCCCACAACTAAACTATTTAAATTCGACACGATGCTCAAAGAGCATGGATTTCTAGCTTTGAGGCTACCACCATATCATTGCGATATCAATGCTATTGAGTATGTTTGGGCAGAAGTGAAAAGTTTCATTCACCATCGCAACGTAACTGGGGATATTGACATGTCGAAACTTTCTAAGCTTTCAGAACAGGCGATTGAAAGTATTACAGTTCAAAACTGGGGAAAATATTGCTTTCATGTCACCTCATTGGAAAATATGTATTGGGACAGAGACGGAATTATCGAAGAATTATGCGAACCTTTGGTGATCAGTTTAAGTGAAAGTGATGGCGATTCGGACACCGATTCAGATGACTATGAAGATTAAAAGATTTGATAATGGTATTTTTTTTCAACCTTTTTTTTGCATGGGTTTGTTAAAAGAGTCACAACAAGTCATAAATAATTAATCGGTTTAGGACATTAAAGTGTCTCAGTTCTCTCAACTGTGAGTTTAGAATATCTAAGTTCATTTGAAAAAATTTCTGTTTTTCTGTATAATTATTTTTATTTTATAGAAAACTTTCTTAAAAATAAACTTAGTTAAATTTTTGTTTTATGCTATACCTTTTATAATTTTGTTAATACTCTACGTACATTTTTCCAACTGTTATACAAGCAAAATAGTTACACTTTAAAAACTACAATGTTCGTAAAAGAAAAGCTAAATTTTCCGACCTATAATAATAAACAAACACATCCCAGAAGACAGATTGATTACCCTATTATCGGAATGGATTCTCCTTTTTCTGACATGCGCAGAAGTGTCGAGGGACCTCTAATCGGTGAGCGAACTATATCATGCATGTTAAACGAGCAGGTTGCTAAAAAAAAAAAATAGATGCAGTACAATTATCAAATAATACTGTTTCACGCCGCATCAAAGATCTTTCTGCTGACATAGAAAAAGAGCTAATTCATCGACTTAGACTGCAGTGAATATTCATTGCAAAGGATGAATCTACAGATGGCGCAGGACTCGCTGTATTACTAGTGTTTGTTCGTTACATATTTGATAAGAGTATTGAAGAAGATTTACTCATGTGCGAATATCTACAAGAAAAAATTACCGGAGAAGATATATTCAACTATATTAATAATTATATTACAAAACAGGAAATCGGTCGGGAGAAGTGTATTCATATTTGTACAGACGGTGCTCAAGCAAGTATGAAAGATGAGGGGAGTTGTAACACGTATCCTGCAAGTAGCTACACGAGTCACCAAAAGTCATTGTGTTTTGCATTGACAAGCACTAGCAACAAAAATAATTCCTACATATTTAAAAACTATTTTGGATGAAGCCGTAAAAATGATCGACTATGTAAAATCTCGACCACTTCAATCCAGATTATTTAAAATTTTGTGCGATGAAATGGGTAGCACATAACGCACTTTTATTACATACTGAAGTGAGATGGCTATCCACAGGAAAAGCATTATTGAGGCTTTTTGAACTTCTAGTGAGTTAATGGTCTTCTTGATGTCACATAATTTAGGACAAAATTTTATTGAATTATTAAGAAATTCTTCATGGTTGATGAGTCTTTCGTATCTGGCAGATATTTTTACAAAGTGCAATGAAATTAACTTATCACTACAAGGAAAGAATATTACAATTTTTATTACAAGAGATAAAATTGCATATTTTGATAGGAAGTTGCAATTCTGGATTTCTACAGTTGAACAGATTAATTTTGATTGTTTTCCCACCTTCCATGAATTTTTGACTGAAATAAATTCTAAAGTAAATGAAGAAGTATCTAACGTAATTTTAGAAAACTTGCATGACTTGCAATCAACCCTTTTGCAATATTTTTCAAAATCCAGTGAGGACAATTCCTGGGTTCTGAATCCATTTACAGTGACAGCTAAGCCAGCAGGCTTCAGCGCAAGTGACTATGAAAATCTAATTGACGTAATTAGTGACTCTGATTTAAAACAAAAATACAAGGAATTGCCAATAAATGATTTCTGGACAAGCGTGTCAAAACTAGCTATTCTTGTTTTACGTCCTTTTACAACGACATATTTATGCGAGGCATAAATGAGGCATAAACTCTGCAACCAAATCAAAGTTCAGGAACAGATTCGACGCTACACCAAATATGAGAATTCAACTTTCTAATATTGTGCCTGATATCAAAATAATTTGTAATTCAAAGACCCCAAAACATCGGAGTCATTAAGAATTTAATTTGCAATATACGTTTTACTATTTTTATGTGTTTTGTTTTTACTAATTAACATTGACAATAAATGATTATTTTTTCTTAACGCTTAGATTTACTCATTTATTTTATTTCTATTTAACCTACAAAACCAGCACAAAGGAGAAAAAGTCTGCATTCACTCGTAAGTACTTATAATAATATTATAAATTTTTGGTGATCAGAATGGGATACGTCAATGAAAATCAGCACAAATTAATTTAATAAAGGTTTAATTGATGTTTAATTAATTAATAATTAATAATTAATACCAATTATTAATAATGAATTAACAATTATTAATTAATAATAAAATAAGCTAAATTACCAATTAATTATTAATATACATTACAAAATAACCAAGGTGTTCCGTGAACATTTCAGGATTTGTGAAGTATTCCGTCGTAGAAAAAGTTTGAGAAACCCTGCAGTAGACCAAATATGAACAATTTAGTATATATAAAGGTTATTCGCATCCTAGATGAACCGTTGGGGGGGGGGGGGAGGTGTAGCGTCTGAAATCATAACATAATATAACGTATATCGAGTGAAAACGCTAATATTTATATTTCAGATTGATTCCATTACTTAGCACACCTTTAATTTTAAGTTAAGAAGACAATTATACAAATAAGACAATTCACGCATTTTTCACAAATACAGATTTTTTTTGTTGGGAAACGATAGATAAATCTTGAAATGTTGATAATCATTGCAGTTACAAAGGAATCAATGCTTAAATGGTATTATGCGTTGTTAGGTGGGAAGGTGAAGCAGATCTACACAAATTTAAATTAATACATCTTGAGTAATAATACATATTACCCAAGATACATATTACTTGGGAATTAATACACCTTAATATATTTTGGGTAATAAGTATTTGGACTGGCAGCGCTGGATCGTAAACTATTTGTTTCAATCCCGCCTCCACGCCTCCCCCCCCCCCAAAAAAAAAGAACTCCAGAATCAGGATATAGGTAGGTCTAAAATTATACAAAAATCTAACTTATTTTTCCCTATAAAATTTTTCCCTGAAAACATGTTCTCTAGTATGGGATGTATATCCAACAAAGAGTAAATTCAAAAACTGAATTCAAGTCATTTATAAATGTATGTTTTAATTCAATTTCGACAGAAGTACTGGATTTCCTCGAAAGTATGGCATCCCTGTACAGAGGCGTAGGAAACGCTTTGACAATGGGGCACTTTCCAATGGTTTCGATGTTAGAAGGGCTCCATCGGCAGGATATTTTAGTGTTTATCGCAATTGTCATGCTATAAAAGATGCTTCGCTACTATGAATTTGCAATAATAAAATAATAATAATAATGTAAAATAAACAAAATATCCTTAGCTCATTCACGTATACTAATATTCTATATGCTTACAACTTCCTGCGTGGGAATCATAAGTAAAGTACGAGTGGCTTTTACCATCTGAGCTACTGAGGCAGACAGTTTATCACTTATAACCGCTGACGTTCGTTTTACTATTTATTAAATCAGAAAGAGAGCAAATTCAGAAACTGAATAGAAGTCGTCATAAATGTCTGTTTTATTATTATTATTATTATTATTATTATTATTATTATTATTATTATTATTATTATTATACAGGAATGCTGTATTTCTTCGAAAGCAATTTCTGTACAGAGGCAGAGGAACCCTTTGGTAGTGAGTCAGTTCCCAATGGCTTCGGTGCAAGAAGCGCGCCGGTGTCTGGATATTTTACCATCTGAGCACTAAGGTGATCACTAGCTAAGTGATTACGGAAATATAGGAGCACGCTGATCAAATTTACAGTACGTTACAGTCCGAGGATTCACCGTGGAAGGGAATACTACTTCATCTATATAACTACTCCGTATTTATCCTATAACTACACAACACTAACGCCACGCACAATGCCACCACCACAAATAGTATCTTTGTAAATTGTGTGTGTTCTCTTGGCGATTTGCCTCATTGCAGGATGAAAAAAACCTGAGCTTCAGGGAGAAAATACTCTGCTGCCTCCAATATAAAGATTCTTCTCGTCACGGAGAGAATTGAACTCACCTGTTTTCCAGTTTAAAGGCTCACTGTATCGTCATTCTTCTAATTGCGCTATAGAAATTCAGCCATATGACTGCTTTGATTCACATGTGATGCCAGTAGACACCGTATGGTCATATAGATTTTTGGAAGAGAGCCTTCTACTAGAAGTAGAAGGTGAATCCTCTACTAGAAGGCTTCACAGATTCCCTTCCCACGCAAAGTTAGTAGGACAATCAGAAACATCCATGCCCATGGCGGGATTCGAACCCGCATCCTTTTTGCCGGAGAGAGGACACGCTCAAAACTAGGCCGGCTCATGACTCTCTATTATTATTATTATTATTATTATTATTATTATTATTATCTTTTCACTTTGCACTGTTTCATATTATGTTATGATCATTATTTTACCAAACTCTATACATTAACTTTTTCTTTACTTTGTTTTACGCCATACTTATATATACGTATTTAATTTTTTTTAAGTCATTATTTAATGACAATAGTATTTAGGAGCATCCTCTCATCATAAAAAGCTGCATATCTTCAGTATAAATCTGTATTTTAATTCAGAATATTAAAGACTGTAGTTTTAAAGCAGCATAGCTGAGATAATATAATAAAATGACTGTCATTATTATAATGACTGTCTATATATATATATATATATATATATATCCGATTTTCGGTTAGTTCGTTCGTGATTAAACTGATGTCGTGTTGCATATTTGTGTAAGCTGTGTTTGCGTAGTTGTGAACGGATGTTATGGCCAATAATAACAATAATAATTCATTTGGATTTCAAGGATTCATCGTGGAAATACTAATGTGCACAATCTGCAGGGAAATTAATAGCAAAGGAATAGCTCATTGAGAAATGAAATATCCAAAACGAACAGAAGACAAACTATGTAATGAAACAAATTCCAACTTTCTCAACTCTGTCTTTTAAAGAAATAATGAAACATTATATTTAGTATGCTTTGATTATAATATAACATTATATAAAGTTGTAATTATATATAAATTATAATATTTGTCATAGTAATATCTGGCAGTGAAATCTAATAGCCAACGCTAAATATTGGCATACAAAACTATTCGTGATGAGTGTCACATTGGTATGTAGCATTTTGGAAGCACTGCATCTAGGCATACATAATCTGCTGATACACTATATAATCCATCAACACATATTACGATATTTTATCTATTAATTACGTGTTCTCTGGTCGATCTTCCTGTATGCCGGATGAAAAACTCAATTTACTGGAAGAAAACACCCTGCTACCATCATCAGAGATCAGCTAACTCATGTTCAATTGAAAACTTCCATATAAAGATTCCTCTCGTCATGGCGAGAATCGAATTCAAGTCTTTCTCAATCGAGGGGAGTATTGTCCCATCGTTCTTCCAACTGCGCTACGCATTTGACACTGAAAGAAAGCTACACTGAATATCGCTAAGCAGAACAGTTGGTGATGTGGAGGAGGGGGAAAACTAGCAACCGAAAAAAACGTTTTTGTCAGATGGGTGACATCGAGTGGCTTCTCCCCAGTTCATAATAACTGAATCCATAGTACTAAAAAAAACAATAAAATTGATTTATCTGAATAATTCAATATTGTTATATCGATTCTTGAAATAAATATGGACCTCCAGTGATAAGTCCTTGGACTCCATCGATATGACGGAATAATAACAACAGTATGAAATAAAATACTGAACTGCATAAGTAGTAGGGTAGGCACTAGTGACAAAATCAAGATCAAGATAAGATAAGGAATTGTGACGTGTTTGAGACGACGACGTCATTGTGTGTGATGTCATGAGTTTGGAATGTTTGGAATATCCCAGGGGGGGGGGCATATGTGTCAATGGCTTAAGTTCTTGTGTTTTGTTCGCATATGACATTATGGTTGATGATTAGAGATAAGGATTCGTGTTGTGATTGGTGGGGCACTTTGAACAAGATCAAGATCAAGATAAGGAATCGTGTCGTGGGTGTATGTTGTTATCAGATGTAGATAAGTGACATCATTTGTTAGTTGTAAATAAGTGCCGTTATTGTTTTGAATGGAAAAGGAAGATATTAGTAGATAAGGATTCGTGTCGTGATTGGTGGAATACTATGAACCAAATAGGGGTAGGGTGAATGGGGGGAAGCGATGTCTGTGTCTTGGATGTGTATTGTTATGAGTTGTAGATAAGTAAATGGTTTGCATATGGCATTATGGGTGATGGATAGTGATAAGATAAATTTTGGAATGTTTGGAATTTCGTTGGGACCCACCCATTCTGTCAGGGACATCATGTGGTGTTTTGGGTTCGCATTTAGCATTGTGGGTGTTGTTTAGAGATAAGTAATCGTGACGTTATGTATTTGGAAATTTCTGGGAAACATATGTCTCTCTGTGATATCACATGGTGTTTTGGTTTGCCTATGGAATTGTGGGCGATGTTTTTGAGATAAGATATCTTGGAATTTTCCTAGGGTGACACACATCTGTCATTGTCATCATGTTTTGTCTTTGTTGTCTATAGATGGCTATACTAATTTTCCAATACATTTTGGGGTATTTCTTTCCTGTTAAAGGGTGGGAATTCTTAGAGTAGAGTCATGATGGCGGCAGTGATTAGGCTTTTCTGAATAATTTAATTATATACTGGTGTCCCTCAACACACACGCACACACACCTACACACACACATTAGACATGAAAAGTCACTGATGTATCCATGTTGATACTCATATGATTATTCTTATGAAAAAAAAACTATTCAGTATTAGAATTACG
This sequence comes from Typopeltis vanoorti, assembly GCF_054136105.1. NCBI lineage: Eukaryota > Metazoa > Arthropoda > Arachnida > Uropygi > Thelyphonidae > Typopeltis > Typopeltis vanoorti. The sequence goes on along the minus strand of NC_143550.1, from coordinate 95,487,593 downwards.
CTTACCAAAACATGCCAGCAGTGATTATTGAAATCACAATTATCAATTGTTATGTTTAAATTTAAAAAAAAAAATTAACTCATATTTCTTTCCAGAATGAGAGCATATTGGTACTATCTAGGTTTTCTGAATATTCCAAATTGTTGATTTTTAACATATATTAACAGCACAGAACACAAACACAAGTCTGAAAATGCAGTTGACTTTTTCACTATAGGTTACTGGGGCTAACATATATTCAGAGCACAAAAACACACAAAACATAGGAGTTGAAAGATATGTCTGTAAATAACCAGAAAATATAGTTGACACATCGTTTAGATTACCACCTGTTTGGTTCTGTTCGTTTACTTGGAGATGACTCATTAATTTCAGATCTTAGTTTTCGGTTCTCTTTTCAGACTACGGAACTATAGTTACTCATTTTCTATACAACTAATCATATCTTGTATTAGATGACGTTCAAAAAAGTATAATTTCCCATGTTTTTTTTTTCCTGTGCTTCCGGGGCTTCTCTGATTACCAAAATTGTGTAGGAAAAGTAAACTCAGTGCTTGCCTTTCTGTTAATCTCATTTATTTCCGGTATTAGTTTGTAGTTTAGTCTGTTTGTATTAATCACATCCTGTAAATATGAGTTGTGGTATCGTTCAAAAGGTATAATTTTCCCACGGTTCGATGTTTCTCAAACACTTACATATGACTAAGTGATTAGCATTCATATGATTGTGATTACATATATCCTAAATTTTTTCATTCCTGATTAAGGATTGTATACACTTATTGTTTTCAAGTAGATGTCTTGTTTGTTTGTTTGTTTACATTTTGTGTAGCTAGGAAACTGAAATTTATTTCAAATGAATATTAGATCTATAATATATACTTTATTAATTTCTGTTACCATTTATTTGACTGTAATATTATTAACAAATTGAATTTACTGAATCTAACATACAGAAATTAAATAAAGTGAAAAAGACAGTATTTTTTTTTCTAATTCTTCTGATTTAACATTTGTGCTGATGTTCAAAGTGTATGATTTCCTACTGGTGCTTATGTATAATTCATTTGATTTTTCTCCATATGACAGTTCAAAACAAGTTGAACTATGGTTTATACATAGTTCAACTATGTAAAACTCATTTCCGTTAGTCCCAATTGACTGTTGTCCTCTCAGCCATAACATGATATATATATATATATATATATATATATATATATATATTAACACAATTATTATATTAGATATTCTTTCCAATAGAAATAAATAATTATTTATTCTTATTTCCAATGAAAAATAGCTCAGAAAGAAAGAAAGAAAGAAAGAAAGGGAAAAAATTTTTAACCTGAAATATTTACCCAGTAGAATTTACCCAGTTCTGCAGTCACTGTGTTATAAAACGTGAGCAGGTTACTGAGGCATGATCTACCCTTCACAAAATCAATGCAGTGATCATAAATATAAATATTTATGATCATATAAATATTATATAAATCATATAAATAAATATTTATGATCATATAAATATTATATAAATCATATAAATAAATATTTATGATCATATATAAGTGAAAAATACAATCTATTTTTTGTTCCAGAATTTTCTTATTGCTAAATTTGCACAGTTGTTCAAAGGTTCTTCAAATGCTTGTGGAATTGCCATCATGTCGTTTTTGATAATGTGACTCTCATCTGAAATTTAATTTTCATTTGGTGATCATTGGGAATTTATTACTGTACTAAAATTAAGGGTTGCATATTCATTTTTTTGAAACCAACACATATATTTCTGAACATTATTAAAAGCACAGAATCTTTCGTTATGTTTCCAAAAGCATTTTAAAGTATACATGATGTTTTGGGCATCCAATTTCATTTATATCAAGAACAGGCCTCCCTATTAATCTCATTAATGTTTTTGATTTTTCTCTTCCTGTGGCAAGTAATATTTGATATTGGCATGTTGATTCTATCATCCAATTTCTTAGTTTGTCCAGAGATAGTGAACCAATTTCGCACATCAGCTGATGGTTATATTTTATTAACCAAGAATTCTGTTTTTTAACTCTTTCAGGTAATTTTTTCCAACAGCAAGGTGATTTTTTTCAAGGCATATCTTACAATAATTCCATCAGAAATACAAATTTCTTTAGGAAATAAATTGGAAGTCTTATTCAAAAGAAATTGTACATCAATTATACAATGATAACAGAAAATTCGTATTTTTCACCCACTGTAGATTTTTCATATACGTTTTCCTTCCCTCTTCTTCTTACATTACTTCATTTGGCACCAAAAATAAATAGCTATTTATTATAATTATTATTATGATATCACTGATTATTAACTCTGATCTAATATTTTATGTTAACTTTCTGTTACATAAAATTCTGAACAGTTAGAACTTTTCCCAAAGAAACTTTCAAAGAATTTTGTGGCTCACCCATTATTTTTACATTACCAAACACAAAACACCACAACACAATACAGCAGCTACAGTGGATGAACGATTACCTCAAGTTCAAAGTCACTCAACTCTATGATTTTTTCTTACAGTACTGTTTACCCTTACTATGCTCTACCCTAACTGTTCCTACAAAAATGAACCTTTTTCATAGATGACTCAACAACATGTTTTCGCATATTGTTGGAAATACTGTTGGGGTGTTTTTTCTTACTTTGTGTGGGAAAAGGTAAAATTTGTATTTGAGTTATCTGGAGAGTAAATACATTTTTTCTATACCAAACTTTAAGAGTTTAAGTCACATTTCTGGGTTAAATATCTGTTGTCTCTGTAAAACAACCAAATACTAACAGTTGGAATTTTCGATTATGTGAACGAATTGTTTTCAGATAACTTAAACAATGTCAATAGGTAGCATTAGACAATTTCTAAAATAATCAATTACATGGATATCAGTTTTCAATGCCTTTTTCCCATTCCTGGCATTAATTTCACAGTAGTGATTTATTTTTACAATAACTAAACAGAATTGCACTAAACTTGTGGATTTACATATCAATTTCTAATCAGAATAACCTAGTAAAAATCACTGTGGAAACACACAACAACAAAAGCACACATTTTTGTTCATTTAAGTTTACAAATGCATATTTTATTTTTCTGAAATACTATTTACAATTATATTCACAGAGAAAAAAATTTAAAACATGTAATTACCTAAAAATATTTCACAATATTTAGTTTACACTCTTAACATTTTCCAAAGAGAAATAAAATTTTTGTTACTCACTGTTTCTTGGTTACATTATATTAAAATACCTGGTCATGCAAAAGAGTTTTTAAAGCAGATACCATGTTAAGTACAGCTCCATATTTTTGATATTCTGTCAGTCTGGAAATGACACCATGCCTCCCTAAACATTCTGTGTATTCTTTTGTCACCAAATATACACAAACAATTTTCATAAAATGTTCTTAAATGTCCCAAAATAAAGAATATTTATCAAATCGGATAAAATCTTGAAATTCCAATTTTACTATTGATGAATTTTAATGATTAGTGTTAATTTTCCCCATTATACAAATAGCTGGTAATTCATTTTTCAAAAACAGTAAATGATTATCAATGTCATACATTTTTGGTGAAAATCTCTCAGCTTCTTCACAACTTATAGAAAAAACTTTACTTCCATTAGCTCCTGTATCAATAAGTATTAGTTCCCCATCTTGACATTTCAGAATATAACATTCACTAAGGTTCATTTCCTGGTCAACTCTTCTTTGTGGATTATATCTAGCCAATTATATAAGACTACTTCTTGTATAACTTTTCCCAAGTGGTCCTGGATAAATACATCACAATGTACGTGACTTCTAAAATAACAAACAGTTTCCATCCTTTTAGAGCTTTGTGAAGAGGTTTGTCTCGTGCTGTTTTCCTAAAGAAAGAAAATTTCAATGACTTTTGTGGCTCACCCATTATTTTACTTTATCATTAAGTTATCAGTATCAGTTGGAAGTGATATCACTAAAAGATATCCGCAAATGATGAGCTACTCATCTCCAGGAAACAAAAAGGCTATGAGTGAGGATGAGGACGTGAAGGAACTGCTTGAGGTAGCAAAAGAAAAGAGTGAGAGAGAGTTAGGATGGTGAGTCTGTTTTTGTGGTATGACAGTGAAGAGTATAGAAGGAGGGCCATAAATGCCAATGACTTTATGCATGAATTATGTTTGATGAGTGGTGTGGAATTTGTGGAAGTGTGGAATGAGTTTGATGGGCAAAAGGAGTTATATAAAATGGATGGTTTACATTTGAATTCCATTCAAATGTAAACCATCCAATTTTAACGGACTATTGAAAAGGTGTTGTCGAACGTAGTGGAAGTGAATGTACAGAACCAGGGAAACTAGAGTTATTAAGGGGGGGGGGTTAAGTAGATATGCAGATTTTAGGGAGACAGTTGAGTGTGTGTGAGAATGTGTGTTATATGCCCATAGTTTCAGACCACGAAACAGAATGGGATAATTAGCATAAGGTATCAAAATAGGGATATAGGGATGGAACATGAATTGGCTTCTGCAATTCATGTATACAAATGCCAGAAGTATTAGGAACAAGAAGGAAGAATTTTTAGCCTTGGTTGGCACTTCCAGAACACAGGGTTATTGGCATTAGTGAAACATGGCTGACAGAAGATGACACAGCTAGTGGGATTAAATGTGTGGGGTATGGTGCATTCAGAAGAGACAGGGAGAATAAAATGGGGGAGGTGTATCATTGATGATAGCAGATGAGCTACAGCCAAGGAGAATAGAAGTGGAACTGCAGGATAGAGAAAAGAACACATTTGAGGCCATTTGGTGTGAGATTGAAACTAGCAGAACAAAATATACAGTTGGGTGCTGCAATAGACCAGGTGTTGGAATAGATGGTGGCAATAGTATGCATAAGCAAATAGAAGAAATGAGTTGAAGGAGGGTAATTATTATGGGAGATTTCAACTATGGTAACATTGATTGGAAGGAGGAGAGGACACATGAGAGGAAGGATTTGGATTTTATGCAGTTATTAAGGGATAACAATTTGCAACAACTTGTATTGGAAAATACTAGGGGTCAGAGAGTGCTTGACCTGGTAATTGCATCTGAGAATTTGGCTGTAATGAATATGACCATGTTGCCACCAAATTGGTGAGAGTGATCATGGGGTCTTGACTTGGGAGGTGGCTAAAGGTGTGGAATTTACAATTAAGACAGGGCACATGTGCAATTATCAGGCTGGTAAGTATGACAAGCTTAGAAGATTGATTGGTACAGTGCCAAGGCATGTACAACTGCAAGGGCTAAAATTTGAAAGTGCATGGGGGGCAGTTAAAAGGTGTTTGCATTGAAGCAATGGCTGACTGTATACCTAGAGTCTGAATAATAAATCAAATAGGAGTTAAAATTGATGAATTACACCATTAAGCTCAAGCTGCAAAAAACAGAAACAACTATGGAGGGAATTTAAGGAGAAAGGTGACCAGCAGGCACATGAACAGTATAAAGCCCAGGCCAGAAAGGTAATGAGTATGGTAAGAAAAGCAAAAAATGATTATGAAAGAACATTGGCCATGCAGGCTAAAGAGAATACTAAAGAGTTTTTTCGATATGTTGCAAGTAAAAGAAAAAATGTATATGGTAGAATGATTTTAAAGAATGCTGATGGTAGGGAGGTAACTTAATCAGTTGATATAGTTTAATTCCTGAGCGAGCACTTTGCAAGAGTATATCATCCAGGTGGTGACAATGCAGAAATGAATGAACCAATAGATTATATGGAAATTGTGGTGAATGAGGTGGAGGTGAGTAGTCTATTGCAACACCTCAATGTCAATACATCTGTGGGATTGGATGGTATACAAGCTCATGTCGTAAGTGAAGCGGCTAAAGAATTGTCAGTACCCTTGACCAGTTTGTTTAATCTGAGTCTCGGATCTGGGTTAGTCCTGAGGGGTGGAAAGAGGGTGAAAATAGTTCCAATGCACAAAGATTACTGCAGTAAATTACCGACCGATTAGCATATCAGGAATCATTGTCAAGGTCTTGGAGAAACTAGTCAAGAGAAGAATACAGGATAGGATAGATGAAAATGGGATACTGTATGGGGGCCAACATGGTTTTGTGAAAGGTAGTTCATGCCTCAGTAACTTGCTCACATTTTATAACACAGTGACAGTGAAACTGGATAAGTGTAATGGGTTTACAGTGATTCTACTGGACCTTGACTTTGACAGGATACCACATGGAACTCTAATCAGTAAACTGGAGCAGATGGGGATGGATATAGCGTTTGTGAGATGGATAGGAGAGTGGTTGATGGAGAGATACCAGAGAGTGGTTTATTCAGGAGTCGAGTCCAAAAGACTTGATGACTAGTGCTATGCCTCAAGGTTCTGTTCATGGACCACTACTTTTCAATTTGTTCATTAACGATATAGGAAAGGATCTGAGAGGAAGTGTTCACTTGTTTGCTGATGATGCAAATTTGGGTAGAGCAATTGTGAGTGCACAGGATGTCAAAATTTTACAGGATGATTTGGATAGTTTGGAGGACTGGGCTAGGGAAAATGGATGTCATTTAATGTGGCAAAGTGAAAGGTTATGCATTTTGAAGTGAAACGATTAGCAATAGTATATTACATTGGTGGAACCGTACTCCAGGAGATTGATGATGCCAGGGATTTGGGGGAGTTGGTGGATAGGGAGTTGAAATTTAGTGGGATCATTGCAAAAGTGGCTAAATCAGCTCATCAAATCACTTGGTTGATGAAAAATACTTTGACAAGCAGAGATAAGCAAGTTATTGCTCCTCTGTATCAAGCCCTGATAAGACCCCATCTGGATTTCTGTGCCCAGATATGGGTGCGAGGGTTTCTTCTTGATGAGGAGTAGGTGGAGAGGATCCAGAGACTAGTGACCAAGATGGTACCAGGTCTGTGAATGAACCTAATGAGAACAGTTTGAAGATTTGTGGGTTGCAAAAATTGGTTGATAGGCAGAAAAGGGGTGATATGATTGAGACATTCAAATTACTGAAGGGTTTCTATAAGATTAATCCAGAAGATATTTTTGAGAATAGGACTGGTGGTGGGAAAACTAGGGGGCCATACATGGAAGCTGGGCAAGAATGTGGTTAACAAGGGTGTTAGAGCTAGGTTTTTACTTGGAGAGTGGTATATGAGTGGAATAAGCTTCAAGAGTCTGTTGTGGGTGCTATGACCATGAATGAGTTCAAGGCGAGGTATGATAGATACTGTGTGAATGTCGAATAGTTGTTCTTGACATGATGTTAGGGCCTCCCTCGATGAGTCTGTCGACTCCTTGGAGTTATCCAAAATAATATTAATAATCATAATAATATTTGGTGATAAAAGAATACACAGAATGTTTAGGGAGGCATGGTGTCATTTCCAGACTGACACAATATCAAATGTATGGAGCTGTACTTACCATGGTATCTGCTTTAAAAACTCTTTTGCATGACCAGGTATTTTAATGTAATGTAACCAAGAAACAGTGAGTAACAAACATTTTATTTCTCTTTGGAAAATGTTAAGAGTGTAAACTAAATATTGTGAAATATTTTTAGGTAATTACTATTATTACTATTACTATTATTACGGGCAACTCCAGGGAGTCATTAGACTCATCGAGGGAGGCCCCAAATCATATTCATCACAACTATTTGACATTCATATAGTATCTATCATACCTCGCCTTAAACTCATTCACTGTCACAGCATCCACCACAGACTAAGGGAGTGCATTCCACTCATTCACTACTCTAAAAGTAAAGAACCCAGCTCTAACACCTTTACTAACCACACTTTTGCCCAGTTTCCATGGATGTCCCCTAGTCCTCCCACAACCAGCCCTGTTCTCAAAAATATCTTCTGAATTAATTTTATAGAAACCCTTCAGTAATTTGAATGTCTCAATCATATCTCCCCTTCTCCGCCTATCAACCAATTTTTGCAACCCACAAATCCTCAACCTGTTCTCATACGGTTCATTCCACAGACCTGCTATCATCTTGGTCACTCGCCTCTGGATCCTCTCCACCTCCTCCCCATCAAGAAGAAACCTAGGTGACCAAATCTGAGCACAGTAGTCTAGATGGGGTCTTATCAAGGCTCGATACAGAGGAACAATAACCTGCTTGTCTCTGCTTGTCAACGTATTCTTCAGCAACCAAGTGATTTGATGAGCTGTTTTGGTCACTTTTGCAATGTGTCCCCTAAATTTCAATTCCTTATCTACCAACACTCCTAAATCTCGTGCCTCATCAATTTCCTATTGCATAACCTCAATGTCAATACATCTGTGGGATTGGATGGTATACCAGCTCGTGTTGTACAAGAAGCAGCTAAAGAATTGTCAGTACCCTTGACCATTTTGTTTAATTTGAGTCTCGGGTCTGGGTTAGTCCCGAGCGGGTGGAAAGAGGGGAAAATAGTTCCACTGCATAAAGGTGGTTCCAAGACTGCTGTTGTAAATTACCGACCGATTAGCATATCAGGAATCATTGTCAAGGTCTTAGAGAAAATAGTCAAGAGGAAAATACAAGATTGGATAGAAGAAAATGGGATACTGTATCGGGGACAGCATGGTTGTGTGAAGGGTAGGTCATGCCTCTGTAACTTGCTCACGTATTATAACACAGTGACGGCTGAACTGGATAAGGGTAATGGGTTTACGGTGATTCTACTGGACCTTGAGAAGGCCTTTGACAGGATTCCACATGGAATTCTAATCAGTAAATTGCAGCATATGGGAATGGACATAGGGTTGGTGAGATGGATAGGAGGGTGGTTGACGGAGAGATATCAGAGAGTGGTTTACTCGGGAGTAGAGTCTACAAGATGGCCTGTGACTAGTGGTGTGCCACTAGGATCTGTTCTTGGACCACTGCTGTTTAATTTGTTCATAAATGATATAGGAAATGATCTGAGAGGAACAGTTCATTTGTTTGCGGATTATGATGCGAAGTTGGGTAGGGCAATAGTGAATGCAGATGACGTCAGAATTTTGCAGGATGATTTGGATAGATTGGAGGTCTGGGCTAAGGAGAATGGATGTCAGTTTAATGTGGCAAAATGTAAGGTTATGCATTTTGGGGTGAAAAGATTGGCGGCAGTTTACTGCATTGATGGAACCGTGAAGGGTAGGTCATGCCTCAGTAACTTGCTTTTTTCTCTGTGAATATGATTGTAAATAGTATTTCAGCAAAATAAAATATGCATTTGTAAACTTAAATGAACAAAGATATCTGCTTTTGTTGTGTTTTTCCGCAGTGAATTTTTTACTAGGTTATTGTGATTAGAAATTGATATTTAAATCCACAACTTTATACCTTAATGCAATTCTGTTTAATTATTGTAAAAAAATCACTACTGTGAAATTAATGCCAGGAACGGTGAAAAGTGTTGAAAACTGATATCCATGTAATTGATTATTTTAGAAATTGTCTAATGCTACCTATTGACATTGTTTGAGTTATCTGAAAACAATTCGTTCACATAATCGAAAATCCGAACTCATTATTTGGTTAGTATTTGGTTGTTTTACAGAGAGACAGCAGATAATTAACCCAAAAACATGACTTAAACTCTTAAAGTTTGGTATAGAAAAAATGTTTGTACTCTCCAGATAACACAAATACAAATTTTACCTTTCTGCACACAAAGTAAGATAAAAACACACCAGCAGTATATCCAACAACATGGGAAAACATGTCGTTCAGTTATCTATGCAAAAGGTTCATTTTTGAAGGAACAGTCAGGGTAGGGCATAGTAAGGGTAAACACTACTGTAAGAAAAAACCATAGAGTTGAATGACTTTGAACTTGAGGTAATCGTTCATCCACTGTAGCTGCTGTATTGTGTTGTGGTGTTTTGTGTTTGGTAATGTAAAAATAATGGGTGAGCCACAAAATTCTTTGAAAGTTTCTTTGGGAAAAGTTCTAACTGTTCAGAATTTTGTAACAGAAAGCTAACATAAAATATAAGATCAGAGCTAATAATCAGTGATATCATAATTATAATTATAATAAATAGCTATTTATTTGTGGTGCCAAATGAAGTAATGTAAGAAGAAGAGGGAAGGAAAACGAATATGCAAAATCTACAGTGGGTGAAAAATATGAATTTTCAGTTATCATTGTATAATTGATGTTCAATTTCTTTTGAATAAGACTTCAAATTTATTTTCTAAAGAAATTTATATTTCTGATGGAATTATGGAATTATTGTAAGATATGCCTTGAAAAAATCACCTTGCAGTTGGAAAGAATTACCTGAAAGAGTTAAAAAACAGAATTCTTGGTTAATAAAATATAACCATCAGCTGATGTGCGAAATTGGTTCACTATCTCTGGACAAACTAAGAAATTGGATGATAGAATCAACATGCAAATATCAAATATTACTTGCCACAGGAAGAGAAAAATCAAAAACATTAATGAGATTAATAGGGAGGCCTGTTCTTGATATAAATGAAATTGGATGCCCAAAACATCAAAACATGATGTGTACTTTAAAATGCTTTTGGAAACATAACGAAAGATTCTGTGCTTTTAATAACGTTCAGAAATATATGTATTGGTTTCAAAAAATAAATATGCAACCCTTAATTTTAATACAGTAATAAATTCCCAATGATCACCAAATGAAAATTAACTTTCAGATGAGAGTCACATTGTCAAAAACGACATGATGGCAATTCCACAAGCATGGGAAGAACTGTTGAACAACAGTGCAAATTTAATGATAAGAAAATTAAGGAACAAAAAAATAGATTGTATTTTTCACTTTATTTATTTTCTGTATGTTAGATTCGGTAAATACAATTTGTAAATAATATTTCACTCAAATAAAATGTGTAAATTTAAATGAACAAATTGGGTGTCTTTGATGTGTTATACAAATTTAAGTAAGACCATAACATTTTTTCCTTGTGAAATTTCATGCCACAAACTAACCAGAGACTTTTTTTTTGAAAATCCACTCCGTTAGTTAAAAGTCTTAATTTGTTCATGCAAGCCCTCAAATATTTCAAGAAACTGTCAACTCTTGGAAGCAAAAGGAATCAGGTATTAAATTAATAGCCAGAATTGTAGTGGAGAAGATTTCACCTGAAAAGTCACAATACTGTTAGAATTTGGTTATTTTACAGGGAGACATTAGATATTTTAAACCAACATGTTACTAAAACTCTTAAAAAGATTGCTGTAAAAAAAAGGTATTTTAGTGTGCAGATAAAATCAAGTGAATCAACATGCATATATCAAATAATACTCATCATTGGAAGAGAAAATAAAAAAAAAACATTAACGAACTTAATAGTCAGACCCGTTCTTCATTTAAATGATACCAAATGATGAAAACAATGTTTGCATGAATTTCAAAACTTTGAAAAATCTGATGAATTTCTTGTTTGCTGTAATCATAATTTATTTATTTGAGAGTAAACATTTTTTTTCTTTTTTTCTTTCTTTTTTTCTTTCTTTCTGAGCTATTTTTCATTTGAAATAAGAATAAATAATTATTTATTTGTATTGGAAAGAATATCTAATATAATAATTGTGTTAATATATATATGTGCTTACTGTGAAATAAATGTCGGTGCTGAGAGGACAACAGTCAATTGGGACTAATGGAAATGCGTTTTACATAGTTGAACCATGTATAAACCATAGTTCAACTTGTTTTGAAATGTCACATGGAGAAAAATCACATGAATTATACATAAGCACCTGTGGGAAATCATACACTTTGAACATCAGCACAAATGTTAAATCAGAAGAATAAGAAAAAAAATACTCTTTTTCACTTTATTTAATTTCTGTATGTTAGATTCAGTAAATTCAATTTGTTAATAATATTACAGTCAAATAAAAGGTAACATAGAAATTAACAAAGTATATATTACAGAGCTAATATTCATTTGAAATAAATTCCAGTTTCCTAGCTACACAAAATATAAACAAACAAACAAGCCATCTACCTGAAAACAATAAGTGTATAAAATCCTTAATCAGGAATGAATAAATTTAGGATATATGTCATCACAATCATATGAATGCTAATCACTTAGTCATATGTAAGTGTTTGAGAAACATCGAACTGTGGGAAAATGATACCTTTTGAACAATACCGCAACTCATATTACAGGATGTGATTGATACAAACAGAATAAACTACAAACTAATTCCGGAAATAAATGAGATTAACAGAAAGGCAAGCACTGAGTTTACTTTTCCTACACAATGTGAGTAATCAGAGAAGCTCCTGAAGCACAGGAAAAAAAAACATTGGCAATTATACTTTTTGAATGTTATCTAATACAAGATGTGATTAGTTGTATACAAAATGATTAACTATAGTTCCATAGTCTGAAAAGAAAACCGAAATCTAAGACCGGAAATTAGTGAGTCAGTCATTTCCAAGGAAATGAACAGAACCAAATGGGTGGTAATCTACATGATGTGTCAACTATATTTTCTGGTTATTTACAGAAATAACTTTCAACTCCTATGTTTTGTGTGTTTTTGTGCTGTGAATATATGTTAGCCCCAGTAACCTATAATGAAAAAGTCAACTGCATTTTCAGACTTGTGTTTGTGTTCTGTGCTGTTAATATATGTTAAAATCAACAATTTGGAATATTCAGAAAACCTAGATAGTACCAAGATGTTCCCATTCTGGAAAGAAATGTAAGTTAATTTTTTTAAAACTTAAGATAACAATTGATAATTGTAATTTCAATAATCACTGCTGGTATGTTTTGGTAAGCGTAATTCTAATACTCAATAGTTTTTTTTTTCATAAGAATAATCATAGGGTACATATTAGAGTATCAACATGGATACATTAGCAACTTTTCATGTCTAATGTGTGTGTGTGTGTGTTTGAGGGACACCAGCATATAATTAAATTATTCAGAAAAGTCTAATCACTGCTGCCATCATGACTCTACTCTAAGAATTCTCACCCTTTAACAGGAAAGAAATACCCCGAAATGTATTGGAAAATTAGTACAGCCATCTATAGACAACCAAAGACAAAACATGATGACAATGACGGATATGTGTCACCCTAGGAAAATTCCAAGATATCTTATCTCAAAAACATTGCCCACAATTCCATAGACAAACCAAAACACCATGTGATATCACGGAGAGACATTTGTTCCCTAGAAATTTCCAAATACATAACGTCACGATTACTTATCTCTAAACACACCCACAATGCTATGCGAACCCAACACACCACATGATGTTCCTGATATAAAGGGGGGGCCCAGCGAAATTCCAAACATTCCAAAATTTATCTTATCACTATCCTTCACCCATAATGCCATACGTAAACCATTTATGTATCTACAACTCATAAGAATACACATCCAAGACACGGATGTTGCTTCCCCCCATTCGCGCTGCCCCTATTTTGTTCATAGTATCCCACCAATCACGACACGAATCCTTATCTACTAATATCTTCCTTTTCCATTCAAAACAACGTCACTTATTTACAACTAACAGTTACCTCAGTTATTTACAACTAACAAATGACGTTACTTATCTACATCTGATAACAACACACATACACGTCACGATTCCTTATCTTATCTTGATGTTGTTAAAAGTGCCCCACCATGAATCCTTATCTCTAATCGTCACCCATAATGCCATACGCGAACAAAACACAAGAACTTAAGCCTTTGACACATATGCCCCCCCCCAGAGAAATTCCAAACATTCCAAACTCATGACGTTACACACAATGACGTCATCATCTGAATTATTTCACGATTCCTTATCTTATCTTGATCTTGATACTGTCGCTAGTGCCTACCCCCACTACTTGCATATGTGAAATTATCTCTGGATACATCTCATGTGATGTATCCAAAAAATCTGAGATAATCAAATTTACAATATTAAAATCAGTGTGTTGCCCGACCACAGATCCGAGACTGTCAGTTGGCTCGGTGCCAAGAAGAGTCAATTCATGTTGAAGGGAAGAAATGAATAAGGCGATGTACGAATTCGTTACCAACACGCGAAATTACGTGCATTAACCTAAAATATTCCAACTGTTACAGAAGCAAAATAGTTGCCACTTTAAAAGCTTAAATGTGCATTTAAAAAAAAAAGTTAATTTTCCGACGTGTAATAATAAGAACTCATTCCACAAGATCGATTGATTACCATATTATAGGAATGGATTCTCCTTCTTCTTCTGACATGCGCAGAAGTGTCAAAGGTTGTAGCATCTGTGAATGTACAGTAACGACCAGACCGCAACACTCAACTAGTGTACATAGCGAATTTTTAAAACGTAAAATATGCGATTATCGGGGAAAGACCTTACAGTATCACTCGCCGAGAGTTGCCATGGCAACAAAGCTGAGTGTTGGCAGTATGAATATCTTCCAGATACATGTCCATAGCGATTTGTTTATGTAATGCTATATTAAGAAATTTACAGCATAAATAAAATTTCCACATATCGCGGGAGGTCAATATTTATCTATATATATTTATATATTTCTGTTGAGATATATTATACTTTGAATTTAAATTTGAAATTGATCGAATGTAATGCGTTGTTGGTTGAGAAACTGACGTAAATTATAAAGCCACTTATCCCTGCTATGTCGCAGACACTGTGGGCCATCTGCCATTAAAAACTTAATTGTCAAAGCAGGTGAATCGTTTTTTTTTAAATATATATATTTATCCCACACACGAGAGGTTCAAGGACCTGTAGCACATCCGTCCGCGTGTGAGGTGCAGATAAGGGTTGAGAAAGATGATACCTATTGTCATTCTTCTTTAAAAGTCGTAGGATGAAATTTTTAAAATTTAAAATTTTTAAAACTGCGAAAAGGCGAAATTTGTAAAAAAAATTAATAAAAGAAATAAAATAAAAAACAATAAAAAATAGAATTCAGTTCGTCTCATTAAAACAAGAATTTAAAATCGACAGTAAGACCTTCACAATGAGAGTAACGAGGGCGTTTAATATCCCACACGCTGAAACGGGATAAGTGTGCATTGCCACCTAGAATGACACTATTAGCAACAGATAAGGTAGATCTTTAATCACCATAGCAACGGCTGATCGCTAGTGAATCTTTCGTGAACTTTGTTTACAACGATAGTACGGTGTTTGATACAGAGCTACTCAAGGGCCGAGGATGAAATGAAGCAATGAGAAATAATTGTCCCTTTGTTTTCGACCAAAATAAACATGTGAAATAAATGCTGCATAGTAACAGAGTGAAAAGCTGCAGAACAACATTACTCAGTATGTCTGATATAAACAGTCGTAAAAATCGATAATTCCAAACGAAGAAGTGAGTAGAGAAATGATGCACTTCGAAGCAAACTGCAAGTCATGAATAAATTAAAAAAAAAAAAAAGAAAGAAAGAAAAAAAAGAAAAAGAAAGAAAGAAAGCTGCATATGAAATAACGTTGGTCATTCTAATACTCAGCACTGACGTGGCTGGATTTATAATATTGATTAATTTATACATAAATTACAAAAACTGAGATTTGTGTATAAATGTTAAATATCATGGCTATTAGCATTTTTAATCAACAAGCAAGAAAAGCATGTATTCCAACTTTTAATCATTTGTTAATTTTAAATAATATTAGCATATTTTGAATAATCTTTCGGGAGCGGGGAAAGAGAGAAATGTCACGAAAAATGTCGAAATTGTATATGAATAAAACTGAAATCTCTGTTCTTTATTTATTAACAATGATTATTAATGTTATATATACAGGGTGATCAAAATTAAAGTATCCCTGTTTAAGACCTTGTGGAGCGCCATTCAGTGATCCAAATGCAGAGAAACTTTGAAGGAATACATTGTGCGTCATGTGGAACCGATATCTGAGAGGGGGAGGGGATTCCAAAATTCACCACCAGGGGCGTTGTAAACACCAAATGCATGAAATTTGCATATGACGCAACTCGGCAGTTGCTAGGAGGGTTAAAAAAGATGGACACGGGATTTTTCCTTCATTCTGGTTGTTAATACAGTCCACATTTCTGGCATTAACCTTGCCGCTACGTGCTTTTCTCGTGGAGCTGTACTACCTAAATTACCAAAGTTTCCCAAAGCTGGCTCCACGAATCTTGTTTACAAAAACTCACTTATTTTTCAATTAATGAATCAATGATATCATGCTACAAGTTACGTCCATCTTACCAGACTGAAAAACTCTGCACTGCAGTAGTTAAAATTAACTTAATTTTTTTTTTTTCATTTACGGAGCACTAAATTGTAAAATAGTTAGTATTTATTAATTTCTTCATTTTTTATATGTTTATTTTAAATATTGAGTTGTGAGAGCTCAAAAAAAAAAAAAATTGCTTGCTTTAGGGCTCCACTTTAGCAAGTTTGGGAAACCCTGACCTGAACGATTGCAATTTTTGCTGCACTCCGCGAATTTCGTCGCATAGAGTCTACTATCTCCATGTGTTCTGCGATGAATGATTAGTCGTTTTGAAGAAACGGGATAGTCGGGGAAGTGGCGCACCCAGAGAGGGGGGGGAGGAACCCGGGCATCCCCAAAGAAAAAGGAAAAAACACTAGAAAATTTTACAAAAATCTTTTCGTAATTAATAAAATTCATTTTTTTAAAAATTTATTTATGTCGTGTCTTCTATTTCTATACTACTTATGAATTAGCGATCATTGCAGATGCTCAGTCATAGGTCGTATGCGATGTAGTGTGTATTCTCAAATCGTCTACTCAACTCCCCCCCCCCCCCCCCCCAAGATTAAATCCTGAGTGCGCTACTGGTCGGGAGTTAGACCTAGTAGCGGTCGCAAACAAATCAGTTCATAACAAGTGAATGAATCTGCACTGCAGGTACTATATCAAGACACGTGGATGTGCCTTACACAACTGTCTGGAAAATTCTACGAAAGATTTTGCATTTCTACCCATTCAAGATAACTCTGACACAGGAGTTGCGCCCGCAGGACTTTGAAAGTCGACTGACATTTGCTTTAATATTCCTTGCTAGAATGGAGTTGGACGTTGCGTGGCCATGAATGAGGCTCACTTTCACCTGAACAATTGCAGGGTTACACAAATCCGCATGCAATTCAACAAATTCCTTTGCGTTTCTTTTTTCCAAACGAAGTGAGGCCTGAGCTCTGCCATCATATGTACTCATTTCAGCAGACCTACAACTCACCTCGGCAGTGAGACAAGTATTATGGGTTGAGTCAGTCCCAACTATTGCACCGTTAGCTATAACATAATCTAGAAAAGAATCTGGGAATCCTTAGAAATGGCATCGAATCCCAAACACCTAAATATAAACCCTGGTATTAACTTGTCGGGACATATCCTCGCCATAGCTAGCTAAATAAATAAACGTGAACTCGTAAAACACGCACAGCGTGCTCAATAATGCAACGCATGACTAGACATCTTTTTAAATTACTCGGATTCCTGGAGGACTTTATATATAATTGTTGTAATGTATTAATCTTGTATTGTTTCGTTGTCTACTAGTTTATTTATTTTTTTAATGCCTGAAGAAGGCTTATCTAATCAGGATGAAACATTGTGTTTTTGATTATTTATATCTTATTCTGGTTTACTACCTTTAAAACTGTCGTGTGTGTTGTGTGTATATATGACATAAAAGAGACATCACACATATTGCAGAGCTAGAGGGCTCTATCTAACCACGTCCTCAATTCTTCTGTCGACGAAAACTCTTTCACTCACCCAGTCGTGTGGGAAAAAAAAACGGAAAACATCTTTCGATGCTCTGGCGAACTGGAAAGAAAAAAGTGTAGAGTCTAAAGAAATCGTCCTCAATCTAGTACATCTCGCCACGACACTAATCTCAATTATAATCTCTCAGACTATCATTGCGCTACTGTCCAACTTTAGTGCACGAGATCTTGAAAACGTGCGCACACGCTCAACAATGAAGGTTATACAGAACGCTTTCAAATGTTAGTGTTTTAATATATAGAAACTATAGATTTTCTTTCGCAATGCTTGTTAGTATTTCTCTCATGTTATGCATCCGATGAAGTCTTATAAGACGAAACTAGACGTGCGGTTTATTTAAAATAAAGTAGTGTTTCTGTTTTTATCTCTCGTCTTTTAGTCATTTAATCTGTTCAAAAAATAAATAAATAAAATAAAATAATAATAATAATAATAAAATAAATAAATAATATAAATAAATAAATAAAAAATAAATATATATATATATTATAAAAATTGTTTCTGGACGCTCTTTCATGAGGAACATCGCATTAATTTATTTTATTGTCTTTTTCACAAGACAGATCTGGTCTCATGGAATTTCTTGGAAATGAGGTGAAAGGGATTCAGAGGCGAGTGACCAAGATGGTAGCAGGTTTGTGGGATGTTCCATATGAGGAGAGGTTGAAGATTTGTGGGTCACAAAGGTTGGTTGATAGGTGGATAAGGGGGAGGGGGAGTATGATAGAAACACTATTATTATTAACATCTGACCACCATGGAGTCAAAGGACTCATCACGGGAGGTCTTTACTTTCATGCAAAAAAATCATTGAACAAACCTTAAATCCATCCACAGTTAAAAAGATATATGGAAACACCGGGGGGATCAAAAATGGGGCCTTTCACATGAAAAGTGAACGCTCTACACTCCCTAATAATGTAAATTGCTTAGGGGGTCTTGCTAGATAGGATTGCTCGAGTCAATTGTGAGTGCTTTGTCAGTGAATGAGTTCAATGCAAACTACGACAGGCATTGTACATGTGTTGATGGAGAGGACTTCCCGCAATGAATCTACAGACTCCATGTGCCCATATATAATTAACATATCATACATATTTTCTAAGTCACTCCAATCCAAGAAAGGTCGTCAACTTAAAATACTACTTTTTTGTATATTTATTTATTTATTTCATAATATGGAAACCATGCTCTAGAAACTATCAGGCCTTTACAGTAAGCAAGGAGGTTGTTTCACACCAGTTGATGGAATTCATCTAACTGTAAAACTCGATGCAGCTTAGAAATACCAAAGCGCTTTACATCGATTTTTACTAAGGTCAAGTCTCATGAAAACTGTTACAAAAATAACCTTGTTTGTCTCTATGTATTTTATTAATGTAAATAACCCTATTGGAATTGATTACATTTACCGTTTTAACTAAAGTTTCTAGTGTCAAAAACAAAGGCAATGCTTTACCATCAGAACATTGTATAATGTATAATAGCTATGTGTAAGAGCACAAGAAAGTTGTTTATGATTACGTGCGTGAGAAAGTTATTTGTAAGCTCTGCGCATGAACACCTTCAAAGCTAGTATCAAAGAGGTCCGCTAGTTTCAGAGAAGTTTCCGCTGCCCGACAAGACGAGAAAAAAGGAGCGCACGGAGGAGAAAAAAAGAACGGGCCAGCCTTAACAAAAAGATCAAGGAGAACTGCCGATTTCTTCGGGGTTTACAAACTTTAGTACAAGGTCCCGAGAAGGCGAAAATTAAAGAGGACCGAGCCGAACATCAAGGGGCAGTTTCCAGCAGAGATCTAGTGACAAGTTTTTGGCAGAGAACCAGAGGCAGTCGAGAGGAGGTGAGGTCCAGTTGCTGACAGAAGGAGAGGCAAGGCGCTGTTACCGAAGAGAGCCAGAGGCAGTCGGCGGAGAACCAGAAGCATACTGACCCAGAGAAACAGACTTTACGGTGAACCCACGCCAGAGGGAAAAAATTGGGAAGTCAACCGAAGCCAAAAGCTGCAAAACGATCTTCAAGCCTGTATGCTGAAACTTCTTGCCTGAGCTTTTGAGTACCGCGAAAATTGCAGTCCAAGAACCGCTACACCGATGAAACGTCCTCTGAAGCAAGGCCTGAGATGAAAGAAGAACCATAGCGACTTTGATGCAGGACTTTTGGAAGGTGTCATGACAAAGAGCCTCCATAAGTGTGTTCCAACCTCTAATGTACATTCTTTTTGTAATCTAGGAGATATGTCATAGATGGACTGATAAGAAATAGTAATAAGAAATATCTATAAGAGTCCTCTGATTTGTTGTTAGCTGGAATATAAATTATACATAATAAATAACGGAAAAACTCACGTAGAAATATTATTTAATAGCATAATTTTCGCCTGTGTGTCACAGGCATCTTCAGTACAATTAAGCACAAAATTAAACACTAACTGACAATTCCAAAAAGCGCCACCTAAGTAGCTGGTGTAAGATAACTAAAAAGGTCAATAACTTTCCTAAAAAAAAAAAAAAAAAAAAAAAAAAAACTAATACAATAAAAAGTTAGGAAAGATTAGCTGATTTGTAAAGTACTATCTCCCATAAAGGGTATAGACGTAAGTTTGTTTCTTTATAGCAAAAGGATAGGTAGAGAGAGAAGAGTAAACTCCCTATTGCTTATTTAATGTACTTTATTTACGTCTATCCCCTTTATGGGAGATAGTACTTTACAAATCAGCTAATCTTTCCTAACTTTTTATTGTATTAATTTTTTTTTTTTTTTAGGAAAGTTATTGACCTTTTTAGTTATCTTACACCAGCTACTTAGGTGGCGGTTTTTGGAATTGTCAGTTAGTGATTAATTTTGTGCTTAATTGTACTGAAGATGCCTGTGACACACAGGCGAAAATTATACTATTAAATAATATTTCTACGTGAGTTTTTCCGTTATTTATTATGTATAGTTATGTCTACTCACGGTTTACCTCTTTTAAAACTTATGGAATATAAATTGTCAGATAACTTGCCATAGCTAGCTAATCTCTTTATGTGATTTAGTCTCGGCAATTTGATTTTTTTAAAACAGGGAAGTAACAGAGTAATTATATATATATATTGTATAGTCATTTAATATTGAAAAGGGAAAGTTTGTTTCTTTATAGCAAAAGGATAGGTAGAGAGAGAGAAGAGTAAACTCCCTATTGCTTATTTAATGTACTTTATTTTAAATGTAAATAAATGTTTTAATTACCAGTATATGTCTATAGAGTGCCCACCTGATTGTTTATTCTACAATGCACTGTTCCTAAAAAAATATCGGACTTGTGAGTGGGAAACCAAGTGAGATAGCCAAAGCATATAGTTAAGTGCAAACAGACCACGACTGTTTGTGTAAAGTTTTACTGAAGGAATTTGTGTTAGAGAAAGAGAGAGAAATCAACCGGCCACATTACTGAGTTTTATGCCAGTTAAAAGACCTTAGTAGCGCAGTCTCAATAAAGCAAATTTTCTAGTATCCATAGGCATAAGACTCTTAGTGCGAAATGAGGTAGATAAACATAGTATGCAATAGTATAAGCAAGAAAGGTTACGAGAAAGAAAGCGCGCACTGCTAATTAGAATAACGGTATTTCAAAAGCACAGTAACCAAGCAGGCTTTATAAATAGTAATAGCACACAGTTTACATAACACCTAAAATGATCACAAACATTCATGTCCACGGCCGTATCTGAACCAACAGCCTATTAATTGAACGGCAGAGATCTTATCTACTAGGCCAACCAGGCCAGCAAATCTTATACCCGTATATATTTATTATGTATTTTGAATATGTAATATATAAATATATATTATAATTTATGTTTTTTTTAAAAGCATTTTGATGCTAATTCATTAAAAATATCCTTATTTCATTGTTTTTTACGCATGAAATTAATATGAATGATTCAGGATGTGACAGTGTGAGACACTTTATCACCCTATTTAGAATAGTTTAGTTTTGAGAAGAACCTTTCACAGGACACCTGGGTCGAAGATTTGGACAATATATACTTTGGATTATCTGAAAAAATTTCATGAAGCTACTAATGTTTGATTCCAACCCAGAAAAGCAAAGCTATTTTTGTAAATGGAGCTGTCCCTTATATCCATGTTAGTTTAAAAACATTTACATTAAATGATTTTTTATTATATTAATAAGGATTATTCATTTGACCTACCTGTATATGTATTTTTTGAAGGAGAATGACACAGATAGCATTGGTATGCAGCAGCTCACAGCTTTGTTTCGAAATCTGATGACGATTTAAACGAAACGGCCAGAACATTGTCATGTTGCTGGTTTGACGTGTACATTAAGAGGTTCCCCCACCCCCCTTTTTTTTATTCATTATTTTCAGTGTTTAAAAATTTTAATTCACGTCGGCTTAATTCCCTTTTTTTTCGTTATTGGTTTTATTCATGTTTTTTTTTTTTTTTTTTTGCTATCTCGTAAACATTTCTTCGCTTAGTTATACGTTCTTCATCTTCATTTCCGATTATATCCCATCTCAGTTTAGATTAAATCCCGTACCAAGTAGTATATATCACCCTTGCCTTCAAATATACGCATACAGGTAAAATTAATAATCCTTCCTTAACACAATACATATTTAATTTGAATATTTTTTTGATCTTAGCCGGATTCAGTTCAGCTCCATTTACAAAACAGAGCTTTGTTTTTCTAGGATTGAAAGGTGTGTAAATTAAATTTAGTTAAAATCTGAGAGCAGCATAACATGCATAACATTACGCACAAAAATACCCCCCCCCCTCCCAGCGGCAGGCCGGTTGGAATTGTACAAACAAAGTCGTATCTATGTAAGACGCGAACGCTGCAATGGAAGCAGGAAAATCGCGCAGAGGAAGAAGTAATAACGCAGTCATCATCGTACTGCATCATATGTAAGAGTTGAAATGAATTTGCTCCATTTTCTTGCAACATCCATCAGTATTATACTACTTAAATTTCTTTTGTGATATCGCTGTTATTATTTTTTTAATAGCTCGCTTAGTTTTAGAAGGGTATTATCATAGAGAGGATTTTTAATATTTTCAAAATTCTTGAGTTCAAATATGAAACTTCTTCGTAATACAGTGTTTTAAATAGATTTCATTTTAAAGCAACAACGTACTCTATCCATATATGTGAGATGTGGTGAGCATTGTACACATGTTAAAGAAAAGAGGTACTCTATCCATTGTTACATTACACTCATTTATGCGATGTTTCTTTTTGGATTTCACAGTATGTTATTGGAAACCAGGGCCGGAGTTAAGCATAACCAAGACAAGCTGCATATTTAGGGCTTCACATCACAAGGACTCTCTGTCTTCGTAAAGACAGGATCCTAAATTTTACTCATTAGAGTAAATTGGATCCAATTTCTCCTGATACATTTTTTTTTTTTTAATTTTAGCTCGTTTATGTTTAACATCTGTTTCAACAGATGTTAAAGATAAACGTGAACCTAATTTGATATTCTTGTGTCACGTTCTGAGTAATATGACTGCATGTGGCTGACTCAGATGGTACAGAACAAGGGACTAATGCTCTGCCATCAAATTTCTAAAACTTCAACTGCTATCGTAACAGATTTTGATGCTGCAAGGAGGACTTATTTAAAATTTCTTAACATTTCCGATAACTCAGAAATTACCCATTAAAACCACCTTACCTTAGATATTTGTTTGCTGCATAATTCCTAACAATGACCTCGGATCTCTCACTACCAGATTCATGCGACATCTCAGACCATTCGTACCAACCATCATTATCATCTCATTGCCATAGTCACAGTCTCAATTGTTCCTCTAGGTGAACACTCTACTCATATTCTCTTTTGCACCCCACGAATCATCGAACTCCATATGTCACAACCAGTGTCGGATTAAGGAGCGCTAAAACTAAGGCCAGCACTAGGGCCCTAGAGCTTGCGCTCATTCAAAAAATAATTACATATCCATGTAAAGTAATACGTAATACACGATGCACCTCGTACTTAGTGAAATTTCAACCAATGCGGCCACCAAATCGGAATCTTTAATACTAGCAGACAAACTTTGCGACCATTCGAGTTAGCCGATCTCATACGGAGGTAGAAGAGTTTTCCCTCCCGGAAACTCGGGTTTTTCATCCCGCATACAGACAAATCGGCCCTTCAGAACACACGCAATTTACAGACATAGAATACCAGTTGTCGTGGTGGTGGAGGTGGGCGGTAGATGGCGTTGAAGGAGATGATTCGTAGTAGAGGTTCGGTGTAGTGGTTGAGACAGTTGTATCAGTTGAGACAGTTGTAGATGTCCTCCCGCGACGAGTCTTCGAACTCCTTGGAGGTATCAGGAATAATAATAATACTAATAATTCCTTTTTAGTTATACTAGTGACGTGGTATGACATACTTATCGGATAAACATAGTAGGCAAATGTATGCAAGTAAAAAATATAAATTTTACAACTGCAATACATTTATTAAAATGATATACAGAATACATTAGTCAATACCGTACACAAGGATTTGAAAATACTTTGCCTCAAGCTGAAGAATTAGCAAAACTTTTAGGAACGGAGCCAATATTTACTGAAAAGGAATAGTTCGAAAAAGAAATTATTTAATTACGAAACTGAAGATATCATCGTTGCTGTTGATGAGAAAACAAAGTTTAGAACAATGATATTCAATATCATTTTAGACATAATATTAACATCTCTTGAAGAAAGATTTGAGCAAATAAAAACTTATGAATAAAAGTGTGGTTTCCTCTTTAGTTTAACTAAATTAAGCGATTTAAACAAATTAAGAAAACACTGTATGGATTTGCATTAAATTCTTAATGATGAAAATAGAAAACGAACTCTTTGAATAAATTAAATCTCTAAACAGTTTAGAGATCCGGAAAACATCAATTCGCCGTTAGAAACTGGACAATTTTTAAAAGCAAGCAATTTGCAGAATATAGTTCCAAATACGTGGGTCGCATTGAGAATTTTGCTGACAATTCCTATAACGGTAGACAGCTGAAAGAAGTTTTGGAAAACTGAAATTTATGAAAACATTTGCGATCGACAATGGGGAGTGAGAGATTAAATTCTTTAGTCTTGTTATCAATTGAAAATGCTGTTGCTCAGAAAATAGACATCAGTGAAAGAATAAAAGCTTCCGCAGATTTAAAATCAAGAAAAAATATATCTGACTTATATAATTGATTAAATTAAAATTACAGTGTAAAATCAATAATTTTTGTTTGCAATCAATTTTATTTGTTTCTTTTTTTATGTAGTATATCTGAGTGAATAAAAATCATAAGTAGAAATAATGAAGTTATGAAATTATTAATAATTTGAAAAAATACTTATACTTACAATTAGAAAATGCTTAAGTATAAAAAAGAAACTTAAGAGCATCACACACAGATTCTGCCCGGGACGCGAAATTATCTTGGTCCATCACTGGTCACAACCCTCACGAAACCGTTTATTTATTTATTTATTCATATGGAGTTTCATATGACTCCATATGAATAAATATGGAGTCATATGAAATTTGAGCCCCGTTCCCAATAGCGACGGGGATCAACTCGCCCCGTTCCTATTGGGGCGAGTTGAGCCCCCTCATGGGGGGTTAAGTATTTTTATGGCTGTATATTACTGTGTGTTCACGGGGCCGGTTTGCCTGCTTGAGGGATGAAAAACCCCAGATAAACTGGGGGGAAAAAACCCACTGTCCACGCCCAAGACCAGCCTAAATTGGCTATGGTTGGGGAAGATCCTTAAGCTCCTCACGTCGGCGACGGGAATCGAACCCAGGACACTCCTTCCCCAGGCATATGGGGAAGGAGTGTCCTGGGATACGGAACCGTTCATTCCTTGCACGCCTCCATCCTTCACTTTCTCGTTTCTTATTGATCGCACACTCTCATGTCTTCCCTTCTCTTTTTTCCTTACTCTCAAATCTTGATGATTGCAATTCTCTCTTTCAATTATTCTTTCATTTCCTCTACCTCTTATTCCATCTAATTTCTCTCTCTCAATCTCTTGGCCCTCTGGCACCTCAGTGTTTCTCACCTACTTGACTACGACTAGTGTCGATCCCGTTAATAATTACAGTATCCACAGTATTAAAATGAAAGACGAGAAATCAATAAAAATTTATACATCTGCACAAATTATTATATCGTTTCTTGTAATAAACATGATCTACAGATAACAATAATAATGCCTGATAGACTATTCTTAGATTCTTGCGTAGAATCTGAATTGCTCTGTATCACCAGTCAAACTTTTGTTTGAATGATATCTTGTTTTGTTTGCGTTTCAGTTGTATGAATAATAATAATAATAAATAAATAAACAGCCATATGAAAAATACTATGTATGAAATTATTTCTGAATTCAGCACTTTTTAATCATATTTACGATATTGAAATCATTGTATTCGTTTAATGCAAAAAAAAGAAAAGCAATAGATACTTTCATATTTAAGCAAAAATTATCCTTTTCAATAAATGCAAGGGGCTGTTATAAAAATTGGAAACGTTCACTCTATGTAATATTTTTTTGATTGAGAAACTGTTCTAACCAATATGACACATATATCTGATAAGCCTTAATGTTTTCATCGGCAGATGATGTGCCATCTGCCGATGAAAACATTAACTACTCTTGGTGAACTATAGGCTATTTTCTTTGTGCAAAACAGATCAGATCAATTAGAACGCATCGCATTAAAAAAAAAAAAAAATCTTTGCCATGTAAGTACACGAGTATTATGCGCAACGCTTACCTATAATGCAAAAAAGTCCTACTTCTCAACATTTTTTTTTATTTTTAATATTAACCGATGACAATTGAGTTAAGTTTCGAAGTTGTTAATATTTATGCCTTCATGCAATACATAAAGATTAAATTTTGGCAAAGCCTAAAAAGAAATCCATTCAAATTTCTGTTCGTATTCAATGCATTACAAACTTGAAATACCATTTTTGTTTTTTTTATCCGGAAAATATTAAAATCACAATAGCATAGTATCTTCAAATCAAGGTTTCGCAAACTGCAAGATTCTTGCTAGGTTGCATGGATTCGTTTGTATGCAGGGGAAGGCAAACTTAATGTTCAGGCAGCAACTACAATCACAAAATTTGCAGCTCATACTACATAAATTATTTGCCGTAGTTTGTATATCATTAATATACAAACTACTATTTATTCATGAACGTCATTTAAATTAAACAGATATTCAAGTTAAAGGTTCCATTTCCAATACATAAAAACACCGTACAAAGGGGATCATAAATTTTAATCTCCAAACTAAGTATATAAATTAAATACCATACATTTTTAGAATTTAGAACATTATTCAAATTCAATGCTGAATCAGCTTGGGATTCAAAGATTTATATTAAAATACCAATGCTCACGAGCAGAAGAAACTAACAGCAAAGAAATGCCCAGAGAGAAATGAAATATCCAAAATAAACAAAAACAAAAAATATTTTATGAAATAACTACTTTTTTTTTTCTCTCTCTCTCTCTTAAAGAAATAATGAAACGAATTATACATTGCCACGCAATTTTATTATAATATATGATATAAATATTTTATGACTGGCTGAACTATCGCTTCTAATATTATCCTTGAAATATCTTCTAGCATGCAGACCAGCGAGACAAAACAGGGCATTCAATCAATACAGAAGGTTTCGAAATGTATGCTTTTAAAATTACGATTCATGTGTAATCTAGCTTATGGCAGGTTCACGTGCATTTCCGACATCGATCGCAGTGCAGTTAAACAAAAGGAATATCTCATTCAGAATTTTTTAAATTCAAAATATTAAAAAAAAAAAAATAAGCGTGGACGTACTTCTACTACAGAGGTTAAAAACTGCCAGACGACGAAATATTTGACAAAAAAAAATAATAATAAAATAAAATAAACAAATAAAATAAAATAAAATAAATAAATGAATAAAATCAAAATTCAGCTCCTGTCATCTAAGCAAGAATTTAAAATCGCCGGTAAGACCTTTACGATCAGGGTAACGAGAGCTTTTGATATACTACAGAGGCTGAAACGAGATAAGTGTGATTACCGCCCAGAATGACATTAAAAAAGTGCGACATTCCTAGCAACAGATAAGGCAGATATTTAATCACCATAGCAACCGCTGATCGCTAATGGATCTTTCGCGAACTTTGTTTACAACGCTGGTAGGAGAGCATTTGATACAGAGCTACTCTACTGAAAAGACAGAAAGAAACGAAGCAATGGGAAATAATAGCTCCTTTGTTTTCGACCAAAGAAACCATGTTAAATAAAAGCTGCATTGTATAACAGAGAGTGAAAAGCTGCAGAACAACATTACTCAGTATGTCTGACATAAACAGTCGTAAAAATCGATAATTCCAACGAAGTGAGTAGAGAAATTATGCACTTGGAGGCAAATTGCTAGCCATGAATAAATTAACAAAAGCAGCATATGAAAGAAGGATGGTCATTCTAATGTGCAATACTTACATGGCTGGGTTTATTATATCGATTTTCCTTTATACATAAATTACAAAAAGTGGAATCTGTTTGCGTATATTTGGATGATTCAATATCTTTATTAGCATTTTTTCCAACAACCAAGAAACACATTCATTCCATCTTTTTCTCGTTTCTGTTTATAATTTGTAAATAATTTTTATCATATTTCGAAATTATTTTTTTATTTTTTAAAAAAAGGAAAAAAAAAAGAGAAAAATATATCAGAAAATATCGAAATTTTATATGAACAAAAGTTGAAAAAGTCTTTGATATTTATTAGCAAAATAAAACATTCTTTTAAAATTTATTTTGATCATTAAAATTACTTAATTAGTACACCATACGAAGACGGTAACAGAAATTCATCCTGGGCAGAAATGGAATTAGTATTGTAACCGCAAACACATTAAACTGGTCTGTGATGATCGAAAGGCCGTCCTTTGTAAAATAATTATCGGGTGATGCAATATTTAAAGAAGAAATATTTCATCTTGAAGCTTTTTTCCTGAGATTAATAACCATTCCAATAACTATAACATAGATTGTAATTAATAATTCAAAGAACTTTGGGATAAGTTAAATCATAATCTCAGTCCTGTACTGAAATTACTAGAATGAAAATTATTAAATAGAATTCCAGATAATTTTGTCAATGTTAATGCTGTACACTGTAATGTTTGTATTCTCTAAACTCAAAGCAGTTTTGTATTAATCAAGTTTCGAACTACTTTTGCTCCCATTCAGAGGATTATTGAAATATAACAGATATCATGAAAAATTATATGTTCTTCAGAAACCTTTTATTTGTATTACATCATCTAAATGTGATTTAATGAGATTGATTGTTGTGGGGTTACTTCCATTCAGCGACGACCGAGGAAAATCACTCCTTTTTATTATTACCATTCCGTAAACGCTTCATTGCATTTTTATTATCATTTATTTCTGTAGCTAAGTTATTCTATTGTTCTCAGAGTTGTTTATTTTGTTGACAAATTTTCTAATTTCAAAAATTAAAGGAATTGAATTGTCAATCACTGGAAAATTTCGCATGTGCGAAGAGGCCTCAGTAACAACATATCTCCAAGAATAACAGATGTGTTCATTTTAAAATAATGATTTATTTTACAAAATAATAATTTATATAATTTATACAAATTATATAAACAATTTGCTATTGCTCCAAGCGCTTCATATAACTATCCAAATTACTGAAATTTAAGCAAAATACAAGACCTGGCAAGAAAATTTGATAAATCTACACCGAGTATCGGCAAACAGAACACTTTGTAATATAAATAATTATAAGGGGCGGGGGTAGAGATTGCATCAGTGTTTCTCACCAACCTGACTGAGAATGTAGTCGTCCTATTTATAAGTACTGTATACACAGTATTAATATTATTATTATTAATCACTCACCAATATCAAGCAAAAAAAAAAAAACCCTCCTCAGTCTCTCGTTCTTCCCTGTTTTCTCTCATTCTATGCACAATCTTCTCCACATTAAACTGGTAATAACCACATAACAACTCATATATTTCAATCATATCTCTCCTCCTCCTATCCACCAGTTAATGCAAATTGCATTTTCTCAATTTATCCCCATAATCAAGATGATTAGTCAATCGTCTAGGAACTCTTTCGAAAATATCATCTTTTTCGAAACAAATCTGCGCACAGTAATCCGTATGTGGCATGATCAAAGTCTTATACTATGGAACCATAATATCCCTACTTCTACATGTGAGTGTCCTAGGCATCATTTCCATAATCCGCTGTGTTGTCTCTCACAATTTTAGCAATATATCCCCGAAATTTCAGGTCTTTGTCTATGATCACTCCCAGATTTCTTCTCTCCATTATATTCTCACCAACTGTATACACTACATCTCATCTTTGCTTCCCAAATTTCAAACCTTACAGTGTGCAGCATTGAATTGACATCCCCACTCATGTACCCATTCAGCCAGTGTATTCAAGTCCTTTTGCAAAGCTATAGCACCCGCTCTACTCCTCACATTTACCTCTGACTTTCCATCATCTGCAACCAACTACATATCGCTATTCAAACCTTCACTAATAACATTAACATACAAGCTGAATAGCAATAGTCCCAAAAAAACAAACAACAACAAAAAAATCAGACCCTTAGGGCACACCGCTATTGATTTCCTCTTCTCGGATATCGCTCCACCATAGACAATTCGCTGAGATGAAAGATCAGAAACCCAATAAAAATAAATAAATACATCGGCATAATTAAATTATTACATCGTTTCTTAAAATATGTCCTACTGTGACACAATAATAATAATAATAATAATAATAATAATAATAATAATAATAATGAAGCCTTTGGCTCTTCATATAATTAATAATAATGATATAAAATAAAATACTGCATAATTTCAGATACATCTTATTTGAAATCTAAGATAATCGTTTACAATAATATTGTCTAAAACAAAAGTGTTTTTCTGTTCAGATATATTAGTGCTGAGCTGCGATAAAAATTCGAAATGTAAACCACACGGGTTGTTTATTAGTGAAACGTGATCTAAACTCAAAGCCTTACACGACTTAAAGTTTCATTGGTGTATGGTGTGCCATCTGCCGTTGAAAACATTCACTATTCTAGGTGAACTGTGTGCTATTTTATTTGTGCAAAAACAAATCGATCAGAGATCATCAGATTTTATTTATTTATTTATTTTTGTCATGTACTATATTATGCACAGCACTTATCTATGCTTTCATGCAAAACTTCTACATCTCAACTTTTTTTTCTTTAATTGAAAATCGCGCTGTGTTAAGTCCGACTTCTATGGATTCATGCAATCCGTGAGACTGCATTTTCTCAAAGCCTTAAAATCGAACTAATTAATCTAATTTCTGTTACTGTATTCAATATATCACAGTGTTTAATATCATTTTTAAATTTCATTTTTCTGAAACCACATAGCAGAGTACCTTAAATCAAGATTTCCCAAACTGTAAATTGCCTGCATATAGCGCATGAATTTTTTGTATTCAAGGGTAAGCGAAATAATGTCTAAATAACTAGTCACGTATGCTATCTTGACAAAAGTATCAGAGACCTTACGTGCTATGCACGTAAGGCGTCCAAATTTCGAATCCTATACATGCAAATATTCAGGGAGTGTCTGCATAAATTTCATAATAAAAGGTGGGATCTGCTGCATATTTTGTGCTGTACTCGATGTCAAGATGTCACGTTCAGCTGAACTCGCAAACTTCCAACGTGGGATCAGAACCGGCGCTAGGGTCTTTGTCGCTTGCTGCAATTTGTATCTAAGCGCCCCTGTAACGATCTGGGCGTTTGTGATTCTTTTACGATAATAAAAAGTTAAATTATTTGAAATTTCTTAAATAAATTTTGACAGAACAGCCACACGTTGGTTCGTTAAATGTAACGACTAGGCAGAATAATCGTTAAAAATCCGAATATTCAAAAAATTCTTAAAAGTTAAAGCAAATTTTGATAAAGCCACTTCACTTTAATCGTTGAATATAATGATACAGAGATTATAGCCTTCTCACCGATCCGAATCGCTAACAAAATTAAAATGAATTTTAATTACAGTTAAAATTTATATGAACTAAAGTTTAAAAAATTTTTACATTTTACAAGTTACTAAATTCTTAGTAACTCGTAAAAATTTTTTAATAAATTTTATAAGTGGAACTATCTTTTAGGAAAATAAAAGAAACTCAAGATAGATGAGAAAATAATTCAGAAATAATTAAAACATTTAATATAAGTATTCAAAAAATAACATCTTTAGAGAATAACGGAAAATAAATTAAATTACATAAATATATATACTTGAATTTTTTTTAATTAAAATTTTAGGGTTTTTGATTTCATATTCACAAAATTAGAAATAATGGTCTTAAAGTCTAATTCCGCACCTATATCATATCATTTTCAATAGCTATTAACGCCAAACTAAAAAGCCTTTTCTGTGACAGTTATTAAGTAGGTTTTAATAAATTTCAACTTGGTAAAGGAACGTTCACCGCTCGCTACACTAACAGGTAAGGTTAATAGTATTCTTAAAGCAATTGAAAAGTTAGGGAAAGATAAATTAATGGACACAATAAAATTAAGAATATCGAAAGGGTTTTAAATATTTAAATTATCCTTACGAAAAATATCCCGGAAAATACAGGGTGTTCGGGATAAATTTGACATATTTATAATTAATTATATTTTTCCGTAAGTTACATGTATTAACACACACTTCTCTTCATTTAAAAGTTTGGACCCTTCTTCATTCATATACAAGATGTCAGAAAGGATGGATAGCTGGAACCCACCTGAATCATGGAAGAGAATAACTTGTATCATGATGATTCGTGCCCGCCATCAAAATAAGGATATTACGACTGCTGCCCAATGCTCCCTGAATACAGTAAAAACAATCAGGCATGAACTAGAGACTTGCAATGGTGACTACGAGGATGTAGCAAGAAGAAAGATCCCTAGCAGACGATCTGATTGCGTTCGTACAGCAGAATTCCTCGCAAATCTGCAGGAACAGGTGTTGAAGAACCCTGGCATTGGAATTCGGGCTTTGTTCGTGGAGTTGCTAACTGTAGTCAAGCCCTGGATAACAAGGGTAGCCAATGGTAGGCCGTATGTATGGCAGCAGGATTCGGCCCCTTGCCACACCTCTGGGAAAAGTCAAAAATGGTTGTCTGAAAATTTCTACGACTTCACCAGTCCAAATGTTTGGCCTCCAAACTCCCCAGACCTTAACCCCATGGATTATTTTGTATGGGGCGCAGTTGAAAAAGACACCAATCGCACTTCCAGTAATACAAAAGCCCAGTTAATGGATAAAATTAAAACAGTTTTTGCGGCCCTTCCCAGGGAGACTGTAGCATCAGCTTGTTCGAGGTTCCGAAGCAGAATTGAAGCTGTGATCGATGCTAATGGTGGTTATTTTGAGTAAATCTTGTTGATAGTATTGTAATTAACTCTGCCTGTAATGTTTTTTTGTCAATTCATTAAATTTAATAGATACAAAGAAGATTTTCTTTTTCCTTACGAAACTGTCAAATTTATCCCGAACACCCTGTACATTACTCGTCATATAGTTCTATTGCATTTCGTCTTTATGTCGCCGTCCTTCAAGAGAATCTCTAAATCGTCACAATTTTTTCGTAAATCTTCGTTATTAATTTGTAGTAATCTATACAATAAATTGAAATTATCATAATATGTTTTTAGTTGTTCAAAATGTTCTATTAACGAACACATTGCAACGTCTAGAAGTGTATAAAACACATTCACTCTAAATTTATCTTCTGGCGATTGTGGCGTTTCGTTATGATGCTCCTAGTAGTCAAAATGTCGTATCTTCAATCGTCGTCGAACTTCCATATCAGTTTTAAATTCTTGTTCTCCATCCATCTCTTCACTCAATTCTTTTGCCGTTTTTAGAACTTCCTTAAAATTTGTATCTGATCGATACTCTTGTAAGAATATTTTTACGTTTTTGATAGATTCTAAAGCAAGTGTAATGTTCATATTTTTGTCTTGAAGCATTTTACTCACAGGGTTTATTCTATTAAATAAATCATGCCAAGTTATAAGAGAGCAAATAAATTTGTAGTGCTTTATTTTAACATATAATGTTTGTGCTTCATGCTGAGTTTCTTTATTAACATTTTTATTATTTAAAATTTCAAAAAGTGCATCGTAAATTTCTCCTAACTGATATCGTAAAGGGCGGATTGCATTAATTTTACTTTCCCATCGCGTTTCTGATGGCTGTTTCAATGTTAATTTTTTTACGAACTTTAAAAGGATTGCCCAAAGCTTGTAAGAGAATTAAAAGAAATTGTATATTTCTTGAATAATTGCAAAGAAACTAATTGTATCTGCATTCACTTTGGCTGCATCGTTAATGATTAAATTTAGAGTATGAGCAGCACATGGCATGTAAAAAGCTTGAGGATTTTTGTTCAAAAGCAAATTTTAGAACTCATATTTTTTCCCTTTCATATTTGCCCACTTGTCATACCCTTGACCTCACGTCTTCAATGGGAATATTCCATTTTTCCAGTTGTTCCATTATTGTTGCACATAAACCACGTCCTGTGGAATCTGATATATCTGCAAAACCTAAAATGTTTTCCCTGATCTTGACAATTCCATTGTCACAGGAAACAAAGCGAATAATAATGGTCATTTGATCTGTTTTACTTGCATCAGGTGTGGTTTAAAATTATGGAATAATATTTAGATTTTTGAATTGATAATAAAATTGTATCAATGATTGCGTTACTTAAAGTTTCCAATTTTTCATTTTGTCTTTACTCAAATAGTGTACTCTATTGCTTCGTTGTGGGACCCTTTTCAACATGATTTTCCACAGCGGGATCAAACTCCGCAAACAGTACGACAATTAAAAATATCGCCGTTATTCCTTTCATATAATGTATCAGATGATTCGCGAAAAGCTAAATTTTGACTACCAAGAAATCAAGCGTTCTAAAACACTCGTCCAATGTTTATTTTCCATTTCATACATGCTTTGAGTCTGGCAATCAATAGTAGTTTTGTTTTTTAAATTTTTATCAAGTTACTTCCATTTTAAGAAAATTTTCATGTGAGTTAAACTAGTCTCATGTCTATGCAAAGTTGTACTTACATTTCTCCAATCATTATAACCTACAAGACTACTTGATTCAGTAGGTGTGAAACGTTTGCAACAAAAGCAAAACACAGAATTTAAAGTTTCGGAATAAATGAGCCATGATCTTGTCACGAGCTCCCCATTTTCCATTTTTCTATTATAATATGTGTAGCCAAATTTACGACCATATGTATGTCTGGGATATATTATATTTTTCTTTTGAACAGGCCACATTTCAATTAAAACAACTAGTAATTTTTCATCAATATTTCTTCATTCACCTGGATCTTCTAAATTTACAGAGACTAACTGTGTGTTAGTTTCGTGGTCAACTACAACTAAATCTTCTGTTTTTCACTTAAATCACGCGTCTTGTTATCTTGTTCAATAGCTGCAATAGTACTTTCATGCTAACTGGATGATGTGCATGGTTCTTCAACTCTGATTTCTGATGTATCGAGTTGGTTACAATTTGCATCAGAATATTTTAATATTTTAACAAATTTATTAAGAGCCCCAGTTTGTTTCTTAATATCTGCTTCTTTCGCAGCATGACGCTTACGGTTTTGTGCACCGGATAACTTTTTTTAAAAATTTTTGATTCCATTTCTATTTTATACCCACCAGAAATTATTACACAACACGACACAGAAACGAAATAAGAGTCCGCACTGCGCTACTGTCAGTAGCCTACTGAGATGCGTACCATATGACTGGTTAACTAGCAACAAATGTTTTGTACGAAAATTCGTTTCTGCATATAAAAACCGTTCACCGTTTCACTTTAGATAGACTGCAGTAGACACAACATTCTGCAGGCAAGCATTTAGCCTGCTCTAGCTACAAAATTGTAAACAGCTGGCTGATCAAAGGGGCAGCAATATACAATTTTTTAAAATTTTTATTCGGTGTATCCGGCCTTATTTATTTTAATATTGATCATTCTAAGAATTTTTTGTTTTTATGATAAAAATTTTGTTTCTTAAAAATTAACCTATGAACCGTGCCCCGGTGGTGGCGCCCACATGCTCTGCATGCCCCGTTCTGCCAGCCCTGCGTGGGATGGTAGCTGGGTGTCTTTCTGTCCGTGACATGGCTACCAGTCTCAATATACCAAAACCCACCGTTGATTATGTCATTCGTAGATGAAAAGTTCAAGGTGTTACCACAGCAGGAAAATGCCGAGGGAGGCCATCGACACTCACCGACCGAAATCGAAGAGTTCTGTCTCGATGTGTTCGAGCATCAGCGGCGGACCTCGCAGTCAACCTGGAAATACTGCAGGGACATCTGTCGGCGCTAGAACTGTCTGCAGCGAGTCACATGCCTTAGGTTACCACAGCAGAGCTGCTGCCAGCAAGCCACCCACCAACGCCAAACGACGTTAGGGCTGGTGTCTTTCACACCGTTCCTGAACAGTAGATGATTGAAAAAGGGTTCTGTGGAGCGACGAATCACGCTTCCAAATTTACTTATTTATTCGTATGATGATATAACGGCCTTGAGGCCCATTTTAAGGGGAAGTACGGCACCATCTCAGTCACCCCAAATTTTATCCGGGCTCGGGAACCGCATAGCTGAAGAATCAGGCCTATGGCTGGGTCTTAAGTATTCCTGACTGTAATCCGTGTGTTCACGGGGCCGGTTTGCCTGCTTGCGGGAGGAAAAACCCCAGATAAACTGGGGAGAAAAACCCTGCTGTCCACGCTCAAGACCGGCTAACTTGGCTATGGCTGAGGAAGATCCTTAAGCTCCTCACATCGGAGGACGAGAATCGAACCCAGGACACTCCTTTTTGAGGCATGATTGCAAGTTGCATAACCACTAGGCTAACCGCATGGACACGCTTCCAAATTTAACACGACCATCACTCTGATGGTCGTGTTAAATTACACGGGGAATGGTTCTGGCAGAACTGTATCATTCCAACTATAAAGTTTGGTGGAGGCTTGGTAAAGGTGTGGGACTGTTTCGATTAGATGAGACTTGATCGATTGGCAGACATGCCCCCCACCACCGAAAAAAAAAAACAGGATATCTGATGACCGCCTGGACATCCTGGTCAACTTCATGCTTCCGATGCTGTGGAAGTACTTCTGCAGTGGCCCTTGCACGTTTCAGCATGACAATACTCCATTCCATACAGCACTGCATGTCGAAGACAGATTTCCGTAAAATAATGTTGAAGTGCTGGACTGACCGGTTCAGAGTCCAGACCTAAATCCTATAGAGCATCTTTGGGACGAATCAGAAAGCAGAATTCACTCCAGACCACAGTGGCTGTCATCAGCAGGGGGGGGGGGGTAGCTTTTGCATGAGAAATGAAAGAATATTCTTGAGACGTATCAGAAATTGGCTGAAAGCATGCTACGAAGGACAGTTGCTGT
Source organism: Typopeltis vanoorti (assembly GCF_054136105.1). Taxonomy (NCBI): domain Eukaryota; kingdom Metazoa; phylum Arthropoda; class Arachnida; order Uropygi; family Thelyphonidae; genus Typopeltis; species Typopeltis vanoorti. The sequence goes on along the minus strand of NC_143550.1, from coordinate 95,450,200 downwards.
CATTCAGGTCAAAGGTATCCTAATATAGTGTATTTTCAGACATATTATTTGACATTGTTTGTGTATCTTTACAGTGTTCTTACTGACATTTATTCATGAATATCATTTAAATTAAGCATATACATATAGGCAAAGATGATGAAAGTCACATTTTGATGATATATGCATATATAATCAGAATGCGGCTGATATACATATCAAATAATAAATGATTTTTCATAATGCACAGCAATATACATGTCCGAAAGGATGTGCAGGAGAGAAAAATCCTGCTAACAGCGTATGAAATCAGCTAACTTACTTTCAATTGAAAAAGACCATATAAAGATTGCTATCATAACGACGAGACTCAATCTAGGGTTCCTTTCCATATCTGAGATGAAATCTGTTTTTATATATTTCAAAAAGACGGGTATGAATAGACATATTATGAACAATTAGCAATATGGTATCAGTACGTACCACGGCATTAGTCAAATTAAGTGCATAATAATAATTTCATATTTCAGTTTTATATGACCTTTATACAAGATCTGGACGGTTTTCAGAATTACTATATCATGTTTAACTGATATCAACCAAAAATATTAATTTATTATCAGTTTAGTAAGAATGCATCAAAGGGCAAATTTGACAACTGATTTTGCTATAATGAAATAGTCATTACCATAGCTCAGTCGGTATAGACGAAGCCCTTTGGTCGGAAAGACCTCGATTCCCGTCCAAGACGTGAGGAACCTTCATCTGGTCTCTTTTGATTAAAGGTGAGTTAGCCAGTCTCATATGGGGGGGGGGGAGGTTCACCTCTAAACTTGGGTTTTTCGTCTCCCAGAACAGGCAAACTGGCCCTGTGAACACGCAGAGCTACAGTCATAAAATATGTAGTTAATCCCTCATTTGGAGAGTTCAACCGGTCCTAAGGGATGGGAGAGGAAAGGGAGGAAACCCCATATGAAATAAATTATGCTGGTATCTCCATGAAGTCAAGACTCATTCACGCTGACAATTATTCACACACTACCTATCATACCTGTCCTTGAACTTATCACCGTTGGGGGGGGGGGGGGGGGGCTCAAAACTACTTCTGGTAATCCATTCCACTCAGCAAGCAAAGAACCTAGTCTGCAGATGGTTAATAACCACTCTTACAAAACTTCCACGGGTGATCCCTTGTTATCCCCTATACTCCACATATATTAAAAAATTTCTTTTGTGTACATCTTATAGAATCCCTTTAGTAATTTATAAGTTTGTTTCTATCATGTTCACTCTTCTCCATCTATCAACTAAACTCTGCAATCCACACAACTTCAATCTATCCTCATAGGGAGCATTTCCATAGACCTATCAGCAGCTTGGTCATTCATCTCTGAATCCTCTCCTCCACCTCCTGATCTCAAAGAAACCTAGAAGACCAAATCTGTGCACAGGTCAAGCAGTGACCAAACTATAGCCTTATAAAGAGGGATAATAATCTACCTATCTTTACTTATCAATGTGTTCTTTCCCATCCTGATTCTATGAGCTATTTTGCCTACCTTTGCAATGTCATCTGAATTTTAAATCTCTATCCATCATCACCCCTTTCCCCATCCCAATCCTCATCAATTTCCTGCGATCGAGTCCATCAATATACTACAAATTATGTACTCTTTTCAATCTGAAGTGAAAAGATTACATATCTTACATTTTGCAATATTAAATTGACAATCGTTGTCCTCTGACCACATTGCCAATTTATTTAAATAATTCTGTAGGATATCTACATCACCTTTATCAAAAATCTTTCACTATATCATTAATATACAAATTAAAAAGCAGCAGGTGCTAGCAGAGAGCACCTGGGGCACCTCCACTAGTCACCCCGTTCGCCTTAATTCCATTCCATCATACACCACCTTCTGATGTCTGTCAGCCAATCATGCCACCAGTCTCATATCCATTCCCACTTGCTCCAACTTATGTAATATTTTTCCATGCGGTATTCTGTCAAATGTCTTTTCAAAACCCAACAGGATCATGGTGTAGGCATTTCTTTTATCCATTTCTACTGTCACCTTATTGTAAAATGTGAATATTAAGGCAGGAAACTTTTTAGAAAGCCATGATGTCCTTTATAGCAGTGCTTCCCAAATTTATGGATGTCAAGGTCCATTTGGAAAAATTAAAATACTTCACGGCCCCCATCGAAAAAAAAATCGTAATACAGGCATATATTATTATAATATTTATTGTATTTATATTCAATACATACACCGAATATTGCAAAAATCATATGCAAATATTATATTTTTAGCATACATACACATTTGACATGGAACACTTAGTCTTAAAACATTTTAAAATTTGTTTTCATTATTTCACGACCCCCTCAACAAAAATAACGGCCCACAAGTGGGCCGCGGCTCACAGTTTGGGAAGCGCTATTTTATAGGATATCATATTCCTATCCATTTATAGGAGATCATATCCACCCATTCCTGTTTTACCATTAACCAACTTTTCCAATACTTTAACTACCATTTCAAAAATACTAAAAGGTCTATAATTCAGTGATTCTCAACCTATAGCCCCCCCCCCCCTTTGGGTGTGTGGGGGGGGGGTGCGCGCGAAGAAAGTGAAAATCAAAGGAAAATCTGAAAAACTACTTTAGTGAAATTAAAGCATTTAATGAAACTATTTATTGACACAAAAACAAACACATAAAAACACTCTGAAAATAAAATAATAAAATCCACTGTATTGAATAAACTAGTTACGCTTACAGGAACATATCAATATTGCAAAATATACTAAGCAACTAATTAAAACTAAACAATAACAATGAATCTAAAAATTACTGGCTTCCTTAGGCCTGTGTTGCAGAGCAAAGCTTTCGATATATAAAAACATATGAAAAGATATGTTGGAAATTGATACTTTAAGTTCTCTTTCTATATTTAACTGAGATCCATATTTTATTTTTAAGGCAGCCACTGCAGAAAACCTGATTTCACAAAGATGAGATGTTGAAAGTAGCAAAAGTGCACGAAAAGCTCTTGACTTTAGCGCAGGAAATTCATCATCATTTTTTTTTTTTTTTTAAATCAGCTAACGCCTTTTTATTCCCGTAAACGGGGAGTAGGCGAGGCCATTTAGCCCTATCTAACTTTTGGAGACTGAGTGGGCAGTTCAATCTCCACTGGTGCCAATTAGAGATAGATGGCCCAAGGCTATCACTAATTAAGCAGTACTCAGTGAAGAGAGACGGCTCAAATGTGCCGCCATCTCGTGGTCCCTAACCCTAACACAATATATTTAATGTCTGAAATAATGTGGGTTCTACGGTCGATTTTCTTGAGTTTACAGGACGAAAAACCCGAGTTTCCGGGAGGAAAAACCTGCTTGCCCGTGCCAGAGATCGACTAACTCGGGAACCAGTCGAAAAAAGGCTTAGAAAAATTTCCTCTAGTCGCCGACTAGACTCGAAACCAAGTCTTCCTTCGTGCGGCCAAGCGCCGTGGTTGGCAAACGCCACATCCACTAAGCTACACAGGCTCTATTTTTTCAGGCCCTATATTTATTCATCATCAACAGCGGCCCAAAATTCAAACAGCGATTTAGATGCAAATTGTCTTTTGATTTCGCAGCCTGACGTGAAGTCTATTTCTCTTCTTCAATTGAGAAACTTTCAGGGGTAATTTGAAATGGGTTTCTAACCCACTCATACATTGATATTGTGTTGTCGTCGTTTATAAAATAGTTTCTAAAATTCTTCATCAACATTGTTAAATGATGTTCAATAGTTGCAAATGAAACTTTGAGGTGTTGCTCTTCTGTCTTGTAGGTTTTGATAAATTCATCCACATTTGCAAACATTTCTAATTTTTGTTCCATAACTCTAGTTTTTTACAAAAAAACATTAACTTTGTCACTCATCTCTAAGATACGTGTATTTTTTCCTTGGAGTTGCAGGTTTAATATATTTAGTTTCTTGAATATGTCCACCAAGTAGCTCAATTTGATCACAAATAAGTGGTCTCTAAACTTCTCTGCTTCTTTGTGATTTTCCTGTTCAAAGAAGATTGCTATTTCGTCTCTTAATTTGTAAACACATTTAAACATTTTCCCTGTGATAACCATCAGCCTGTGTAGCTCAGTAGAAGTGGCATTTGCATTCTATGGCGCCTGACCGCATGAAGAAAGACCTGGGATTCAAATCTAGTCGCCGAATAGATGATAATTTTCTAAACCTTTTTTTGACCGGTTCCCAAGTTAGTCGATCTCTGGCACAGACAAGTGGGTTTTTTGTCCAGTAAACACTCAAGAAAATTGATTGTTGAACCCACACTATTTTCAGACATTAAAAATATTGCATTAGGGTTAGAGCTGCAAGACGGCGGCACTTGTTCGCCACCTTCTTCACTGCATACTGATTAATTAGTAATAGCCTTGGGCCAGCTATCTCCGATTGGCTACCAGTTGAGATTGAACTGCCCACTCGGTCTCCAAAAGTTAGATAGTGCTAAACGGCCTTGCCTACTCCCTATATGGGAACAAAAAGGTGTTAGCTGATTTTTTTATTTTAACCATCTTGTCTCTCAATAAAATAGTAACCTCGAATGTTCCACTCAAGCATGTCTTCGCAAAGCTCAGAAAACAGTCTTGATTTTAAGGGTCTCATTTTTATATAACTCACCATGGTTATAATTGTTGTTAACACAATGTTTATACCAGGACTTATTTCCTTTGCAGCAAGAGCTTCTCTATGAATCATGCAACATGTCCAAATACATTGTGGGGATTTTTCCTTCACAAGGGCTTGTATAAACTTTGATACCTTCCAGACATAACTCGAGCAAGTACAAATTCCAACACAATTTTTCCATTGTATGTTTGCCTTGCATATAAAATCGTCCAATATTTTGAACAGTTCAGGTGTTGTGGCTTTTCTTTCTATTGGTTTACAAAACAGTAACTCTTCAACCTATTGATACATCGCAAAATCGAACATAGACAATTAAATGACAATCCTATCCTCGTTATAATCAGCTACCTAGGCATGCTGCATTGAGAATAATTGGCCACAAAGCTTCAACAAAAGTTGTGATATCTTCACATATATCACCAATTCGCAAAGCAACAGTATCATTTGATAGAGGTATGCACTGTAGTTGTTTAGTAAAACTTTTTCCAAGCATAGTTTCCACAATGTCAATTGCAGCTGGCAGAATTAGGTTTTCTCTGATAGTGTGGGGATTTTTGCATCTAGCTTTTTTTATATGGAACTTTGTAAGAAGCTAGTAAAGCTTTTTCATTTACAGACAAAGCTTTCTTAATGCTAGATTTCTGCTTTTTAAAACATTTGTTTTGCAGCAAAAACCTGTTGAGGTTCGTTAACATACACCTTATGATGTGTTTCCAAATGTTTTTTACGTTTATTCGGTTTCATGCTATCAGCCACCAAAATTTTCGAACAAATAACACAAAGTGGTCTTTCTTCATCATTTACTCGTTTTTGTAAAACCGAAATCTAAATATTCTGCTGCATACTTTCTTGATTTTACTTTTGGACCAAGATGAATTTATTATTATTATTACGGGCAACTCCAAGGAGTCGATAGACTCATCAAGGGAGGCCCTAACATCATGTCAAGAACAACTATTCAACATTCACACAGTATCTATCATACCTCGCCTTGAACTCATTCGCAGTCATGGCATCCACAACAGACTCTGGCAGCTTATTCCACTCATTCACCACTCTCCAAGTAAAAAACCTAGCTCTAACACCCTTGCTAACCACGCTCTTTCCCAGCTTCCATGTATGGCCCCTAGTCCTCCCACCTTCAGTAATTTGAATGTCTCAATCATATCTCCCCTTTTCCACCAATTTCTGCAACCCAAATCTTCAACCTGTTCTCATAAGGTTCATTCCATAGACCTGCTGTCATATTGGTCACCCATCTCTGGATCCTCTCCACCTCCTCCCCATCAAGAAGATACCCTGGTCCCCATATCTGGGCACAGTAGTCTAGATGGGGTCTTATCAAGGCTCGATACAGAGGAATAATCTGTTTGTCTCTGCTTGTTCAAGTATTTTTCAGCAACCAAGTGATTTGATGAGCTGATTTAGCCACTTTTGCAACGTGCCCCCTAAACTTCAACTTCCTATCCACCCAAATCCCTGGCCTCGTCAATCTCCTGGAATACGGTTCCACCAATGTGATATACTGCTGCTAATCTTTTCACTCCAAAATGTATAACCTTACACTTTGCCACATTAAATTGACATCCATTCTCCTTAAACGTGTGGATAGATTCGTCACACACGTTGAATTGAATTTAAACAGTATTGAATAGAACACAGATTGATAAGAAAATAACTATTTATTAACTTAAAAGCTAATATTTCGCTGGTATTATATCCAGCATCTTAAGAGCACACAAAGTTTGTTACAAATGCGAGACAACCACAATTCAGTGTAACAGTGTGGCTAGTATAAGTAATTGCAGCATGCAACACAAGACTAAAGTCCTAATATATGGTGCCATCTAAGTTAAAAAAAAAAAAAAAAAAAAAAAACAGTAGTCCAAAGTTTTGAAAAAAATAAAATAAATTAAAATAAATATTAATTTGGTCTTAGGATGACAGTCTCCCAAATCTTTGGTAGATTTATACAGCCATACTTGTTAAGGTTCGGAGTATGTTTTAAGGCTTCTCTTGATTCCAGGAACAACCTCTCTGACTTGTAGCTTCTGTGCAGTACTTTTGTTTTTTTCCAATTGATCCTGTGTGCCAGGGTATCCAAAGCATGGTCTGCCAGACCCGACTTGCCATAGCGAAAGTGCCGGATATATTTTTAGTGTTCAGTGAGGCAGATGTCCACAGTTCTTCCTGTCTGTCCGTAGTAGGCTCAATGACAAGAACGGGGTCATAGACTCCTGCATGTGATAAAGGAGTGAATCTATATTTAGGTGAACGGATGCAAGTTGCCAATTTCACATAAGATTTAAATACGGTGCCCAGTTGGTGTTTGTTAAGCACCCTAGATATCTTTTCAGATGTGCCTTTAATGTATGGGATGATAATAGTTTTGTTGTAGTCTTCTGTGGTAGATAGTGGGGGAATTTCTGGGTAGCATTTAGTATTTTGTCTATCTTATGGGGATTATAGCCATTGATTAGGAAGGTGCGATGCAGGTGAGAAAGTTCAGCAGTGAGAGTAATGTCATCAGAACAGATTGCTCTAGCTCTATGGGTTAGTGTTTTTAAGATACCATATTGTTGAGAAGGGTGATGGTGTGATTGTTTGTGTAAATATCTCCCTGTATGTGTGGGTTTTCTATAAACCGAAAATGATAAGGAACCTTCTGGAAGACGTGTGATCAGTGTGTCCAGGAAGGGCAGGCAGTCATTGGCTTCTAGTTCCATTGTAAAGTAGATTTTAGGGTGCTGGCTATTTAGTTGCACTAAAAATGTATTCAATGTGTCTGGGTCATGTGGCCAAATAGCAAACATAGCATAGCCAGAGACTAGGTTTGAGAGGGCTGTGTTGATAGCTAGCTTTTCCAGATGTTCTATGTAGAAGTTGGCTAAGGGGGAAGAAGGGGAGGATCCCATAGCTGTCCCATCTAATTGTTTGTATATTTTCCTTTTCCAAATAACCTGCCTGTACTGTGAATTTAAATAGCTGAAATATATCAGGGGGAAATTGTGAATTTAATAAGTTAAGTGTTTCAGTACATTAGTGAATAATGAGGTGATATCAAAACTCACCATTAGGTCTGAACTATTTAAGGTGCGGTTTTCTAAAATATTTTTTAGGTGGGTAGAATTTTTAACAAAAGAGGGAGAATTGTTTGTGCAAGTGGCTAGTAGTTTGGCTAAATGTTTAGCTAGTTTATATGTAGGACTGTTTATAGTATCTACAATATGGCATAAAGGTGTACCTTGTTTGTGAATTTTTGGAGCTCCATATATTCTGGGTGTTTTAACATGAAAGGGTTTGAGTTTGTTGACTGTTTCTTTTGGCCAGGAAGTGACTTTGTTCAATAACTTGCACACCTTATTCTTTTGTGAGTTGGTGGGATCTCAATCTATAATTAGATATGTTGACTGGTCTTGGAGAAGTGTGTGCATTTTGCTTTCATATTCTGTTGTATCCATTACTACAGTTGCGTTTCCTTTGTCTGATTTGGTTATTGTAATGTGGTTATTATTGCGTAGCCCTTTTAGAGCCATTATTTCTTTATGTGGGATATTATATTTGGGAGGCTTAAAATGGATTAGGATATTGGCCACGTCTAACCTAATATTACTGGCGATTGCTGGAGGCAGGTTGTATATTCCACGTTCAACGGAAGCCATTATTTTGGTTTTTGGAACTTTTTTAGGAGTAACGGCAAAATTGTATCTGAGAGGAAGTGTTCATTTGTTTGCTGATGATGCAAAGTTGGGTAGAGCAATAGTGAGTGCACAGGATGTTAAAATTTTGCAGGATGATTTGGATAGTTGGAAAAAAACAAAAGTACTGCACAGAAGCTTCTACAACAGAAAGGTTGTTCCTGGAATCAACAGAAGCCTTAAAACATACTGCAAACCTTAACAAGTATGGCTGTATAAATCTACCAAAGATTTGGGAGACTGTCATCCTAAGACTAAATTAATATTTATTTTAATTTAATTTATTTTATTTTTTTCAAAACTTTGGACTACTGTTTTTTTTTTTTTTTTTTTTTTTTTTTAACTTAGATGGCACCATATTTGGACTTTAGTCTTATGCTGAACGCTGCAATTACTTAAACTAGCCCCCACTGTTACAACGAATTGTGGCTGTCTCACATTTGTAACAAACTTTGTTTGTGTGCTCTGAAGATGCTGGATATAATACCAGCGAAATATTAGCTTTTAAGTTAATAAATAGTTATTTTCTTATCAATCTGTGTTCGATTCAATGCCGTTTAAATTCAATTCAACATCCATTCCCCTTAGCCCAGTCCTCCAAACTATCCAAATCATCCTGCAAAAACAAATGAACACTTCCTCTCAGATCCTTTCCTATATCGTTAATGAACAAATTGAACAGTAGTGGTCCAAGAACAGAACCCTGTGGCACACCACTAGTCACAGGCCGTCTTTTGGACTCTACTCCTGAATAAACCACTCTCTGATATCTCTCCAGCAACCACCCTCCTATCCATCTCATCAACCCTATATCCATCTCCATATGCTGCACTTTACTGATTTATCATTATTATTATTTTTATAGATTCCATGAGAGGTCATAGAACCTATAAGTACATCAGTGCTGTGTATGGTGTGCAGATGATGATTGAGGTAGAAGTTTATTGACATTTTTCTTGAAGAGTTGCAGATTGTAATGATTTAGAAATATTTCATGAGAAAAGCTATTCCAAAGGACAGAAGTAGATGGAATAAAAGAGGAGAAACAGGTTCAATGTGTTTGCAGTTACAATGAAAAGGGGTGCCAAGCAGCTGCTGCTCTTTTTAGCAGGCCCAACAGAAAGTGGAAGAATGACTGTTGCCAGTTAAGTGGAACAGACAACATCGAAATATCTGTAAAATAGAAACAGCGCTGCAATACTGCATCTGTGACAGAAGATGAAGTGAATCTGAAAGAGAGCAGTTCATGTATGAGCTGAACTGCTCTCCTCCAGTCAGCATCAAGAATTTTTAAGGAGGTTTTAGGTGCCCTGCCCCCTAAACATGAATAGTATTCTAAGGACAGACAGATAGATTTAGGATTTGTATAGAAGCATCAGGAATAATGATGGCGAGTTTTTAATATTGGATAGTTTGATTTGGCTAAAATTATAAGAATTAGAGAGACTAGATTGACAGAGAATACAGTTACATGGATAGAATATAATGGTATTGTATTTTCAGTAGTTCTGAATGACAGCAGAACAACTGCAACCAACAAGAATATAAGTGTATCAAAAAAAGGCAGGATCAGGATCATGGGGAGGTAGTGTATCTAAAACTATCTTGTATAATGCCAACAAATAAAACATATAATCAATGCTACAAGGTGTAAACGAAGATGTAGATGGCAGTTGTTGGCAAATCATCTCAATGACCATACAAGTAATTATGAAGGAAAGAAAATAAAATTTATGCAGCTACTGTAAGGTAATTACCTAAAACAGCATATGATGGAGAGAGACCAGGGATCTGATAATGCTGGATCTGGTGACAGAGGATTTATCCATAACCAAGGTTGCTACTTTGCCTCTGATTTGGGACCCTGCAGGGATATAGGCGGAATACATGGCAGGAGATTACGACAATCGTGGGAAGCTGTCTAGCTTACTGCCACAGCATCACACTCTGATGTATGTCCAGAGTCAGGAGATACATCATAATATATAGTATTGCATCATTAAGTTAGCTGAGTGACAAAGCCAAAGAAAATTCTTATTAGGAATATGGACAGATGAGATGGAGAATTTAAGAAAGTGCACTCCTATCCCACATTTCTATGAGCACTAAAAACAGTCCTGTAACATATAGCCAATGGCACAAGTTATGTGATACTTTAATGAATGCACATGGTAAGGTGAGAGAAGTAGAAGAAACAAATGAATAACTGAGTAATTACACTTAGCATCCGGGCAATGATAATGCAGTGACTAATGTTACAGGGGCTGATGTGAGAAGGCAAGCAGACGAAATGGAGATGCTTAGAATCTTATGAATTCTTGATGGAAATGGAGCCATAGGATTAGATGGGATATTTGCCTGTGCATTATAAAAGTGCAAGAGAATTAGCTTTTTAATTTATGTCTCAGCAATGGGAAAGTCCATGGGAGTGGAAAGAGAACAAGACCTTTATATAAAGGAAGCGACACACATATATCAAATTATAGACTAGTCAGTATTTTAGCAGCATTGGTGGTTAAGCTCTTAAAAAAGTTGGTTAAGAGCAGAAGTTAAGAATGAATGGATGGAGGAATATAAATACTATATAGGGAGCAGCATAACTTTCTGAAGGGTAGGTATTACCTTAGCAATTTAGTCACTTTTCATAATAAAGTGACAGGTCAGTTAGATTAAAAAAAAAAAAAAAATGGCTACACCAATATACACTATAGGGAGGTTTTAGGCAAACACACACACACTATAACAAACTACTGAAAACTCCCAACCAAATCTTCATAAGTAAAATGCTTTGCTCAAAAAAAAACAGTCACTACAGAAAACTACTTGCTATAATAACAAACTTCCCATGGTCCAAATGTTTGCTGTCGTCAATGCTCTTCCTAAAGCAGAGAGAGAGAGAGCAAAGTAAATAAAGCTAATGTAGAGATCATACAGGATATTTTGAATTGTAAACAAAAGATAAACAAACAAAAATTGCTGTCAGCTCAATGTGGCAAATCATAAAGTTATACACTCTGGTTAAGTATTACATTGATGTTACTATACTGTCCATCATCAAGGAACTAACGAGGATAAGGATCTGGAAGTAGTGGAGACTGAGAGTTGGGCTCAGAAAACATATCACAAAAGTCAACAAAATAACTCAAAGAACCACTTGGACTGATGTAATATGGAAGTTACATCCTCTTTATAAGGTTCTGATATGAATCTGGATTATTACTGTGCACAAATTTGGTTGTCTCAGTTTCTTGGAGATGAGGAAATCGTGGAGAGGATCATCCAGAGGCAAATGACCAAGATGGAATGGTCTCCTACGAGTACATTATACACGTTCAATTAAAGGTTTATGATTACAAAATTTAGTCGATAAGCAAAAAAAGGAAGGGGAATATGAAAGAAACATAAGTTAAAGAGATTTTATAGGCTAGATGTAGAGGAAATTTTTTAATACATGATAGAGAGGAAGAGAAAGGATTGTCCTTGGAAGTTAGTAAGAGTGTAGTTATAAGGATGCAAAGCAAAAAAACTCTCCAAGCAAAAAAAAACTATGAAAAAGCATAGTTTTTTTGCTTGGAGAATAGCGAATGAGTGGAATAAGTTGCCAGATGCACTTGTGAGCACTTTATCAGTGAATGATAGGTGTGATAGGTACTGTGTGAAAATGGTTAGTATAGGTCCCTTGAGATGAGGCATAATGATGTTATGGAGATGTCCAGATAATATAATAATTAATAAGATTTTGTATGCTTAAAATAATATTTTAAAATAATTAAGAGAACTAATTAAGAATTAAGGAATAATGGCATAAACTCCTTTAATGAGAAACTAAAGAAACTGCATAGTAGCTTGCATAACTTTTTTTAATGAATAATTTTGATAAAAAAAATATTTCAATTAGTTTACATCATAATAACAAGATCATATATAATCTAGTTATTGCATTCAACAAAAAAAAAATAGTTCTTTATGTAAAACACAAATACATAAGTTTGATATGCTTCAGAAAGCCAAGTATTTCTGATTATCACTATTTACATTTTATTATTATTAACACCAGACCTCCATGGAGTCAAAAGATTCATCATGAAGTATAACATACTTTTATACATTTTTTACAGTTTTATATCCTTGTATAAAAATATAATGAAATTTATTATCAAAATATAAAAATTGCCTTATATTGTCACTAACAACTTTTCTATGGATTAAATATTTATATAAGATCATTAACACCACTTTCAACTTTCCATTTATTTTCATTATTCACACTGATTTCTGGCTATAAATTTTAATGTTTTAAAGTTTTAAAGTTTAAAATTTTAAAGTAAGAAAGAAAATTGTAATATATTGGATACTTCATCTATCACAAGAGACGAAGAAAAACTTAAGGAAGAATTACAAGTTCTACTCCAACTATATTCACTACAGGACTTCAGTTTCCGTCTTTACATTGATAGATTTTTCTCTCAAGATCACATCTCCTCTAAGTTCATAGCATAAGGGTAGCTTTCAAGCCCATTTTGACTGTACGAATTTACTATGTACTTAAAGACTGTTGTTTGCAAAAGAAACATTCTGGGATCTATAATATTCCATGAACTTGTGGCTTTTCTTAGATAGGACTGGTATCTAGAAGTTTGGAAATAAAACAGAAAGAACACACACATTGGGGACATTATCACCAACAACAGAGAAGACAACTCGAGCCTAGCATTTCATTTCTCCCATATGCATCATAACAATGAATGGGATAAGAGCTTCATGTTTTACATAGAGTAAAACTTCACTGCTCATAACAAAGGAATCTACCATGGTCATCTGTCATAAGGCAAACTAAATAGGAATCAAGGATTAATCCTGTGTGATATTTGGAAATCACTTATCTGATCTTTCCACTTCAACTTCCCAGTCAACTATCTGCACACAATACTGAACAACAGCAAACTCATGCCAGTTCCCATGTATGATGTCGTTTCAGCTTATATTGCAATGGTTCCTACATGATTTATATTTTTTCAGTAATGTTATGGTTTATGTTTGCCTTTATTGTAATGTAATTGTAATCCAGAAGTATTAGTGGCGAAACCAGGTTTTCATTTTCTTTTAAAACTATAATATGTTAAGTTTATTTGCTCAAGTAATAAAACTTCACTTGTCTAGATAAGCAGTACTTTATAACAGTTATGTGTAATCAATAAATCTGTTCTTTGAGTGTGAACCAATAGTTAAACATGACTTCTGCTAATAATGAAAAGTGTGCTTTACTTGAATTTCTAACCAAATGTGATTAAAAACCATAATATTCAGTAGTGGACTATATAGATTGTGTATATATATAAAAAATGTTATTTATAAAGTTAATTTTGGAATTCTACATACAAGCATTTGCATGATTACAATATTTACAAAATTAGTGAAACATTAATAGTTATAAACGAATATACATAACATCATCATCAGCCATTTTCTGTCTACTGCTGAATGAAGGTCAACCCCCAAATCACCTATTCAGCCCTATCTTGAGTTTTTTTATGCTACTGAGTTCTGGCGATCTCTTCAATATCATCTAACTATCTCTTTTGTCTTTCTACAGCTCTCTTACCATCTTTGGGATACCATTCAAATATCAACTCTGTCCATTTTTGAGTGTTACTTCTTGCAGTAACCTGCTCGTTGCCATTGAGATCTTAATGGCTGTCATAATATCTCTCACCCTGCTCTGAGCCAAGTATTGCAGTTTCTATCTTGAATGGTAATACCAAGCAGCAATCTTTCCTCTGGGTAATCCTCAACTTGTTGGTCAATTTTATTTAAAGTCCATGTTTCACTTCCAATATACATATAAGAATCACTTAAAATGTACATCTAATGAATATAAACATATTAAGTATGTACATAACTTGGTGTGTGTGTGTGTATATATAAATAAAAAGGAAAGAAAAGAAAGTGGGGAATTTGCTTCTTTTCCTCTGATGTGAATACACTATATACTTTTTTATAAGGTTCCATTATTTTTATTTCACTCAATGAAAGGTAGCAAGTCAGTATAAATAAAATACAGAATTCTTCTCTTTTTCAGGAGGATAAATACTTAATTTTTTCCCCTTCCTATTATTTACAAATGAAAAACTATGATAACATAGATACTTTAAGTTAAACAACAGTCAACAACAATATTCACCACTGCAAGAAATCATCTTTTAAAGAATATATATGTGAATCTCACCTAACAAAAGTTATAAATCTACATTGCATTAACACCACAAGCTGAGGATTACATAATCCAGAAACCCTGTTCTACTGACCAAAAATTGAGCTTCAGACCTAGAACAAGCAAGGTGATGGTCTCACATTAGACGGTGATAAATCACCTGAAAACTTATAAAAATAAATAAATAAGTAGCTATATTCTTAACAACTCAGTGGCAATAAAAATAGAGAACAAATTCTTAGAATGGCTCCAAGGAAAAGGAAGGACATTAAGGTTGTATTTTATCTACAGATCACTTTAATCTTCATGGACAAAACATTATTAGGAAAGAACTGGCAGACTGGAAAGGTGATTTTTGATTGGCAGTAATAGATATACAGATAATACCATGCTTATAGTTTATAGTAAGGAAGAAATGAAATCATCTGAAAGAGTTGAACTTTAAAAGTATGAGATCCATGGAACTTTAAAAAATAAAATTAAATACACAAAACTGACAGGACTATAGAACAAAACAACATTCGAACTGGATGAAGTTGACTGTTCCAATATACCAGAGAGCACAGATCACTAAGAAGGATACCAGGAAAAAATCAAAAGAAGAACCTTATTAGGAAAAACATAATGTCAAGTACTGCAGAAAATCTGGAAGAAAAGCAATATCTTACAATGTGAAAAATTTAGATTAGTTAACGTTCATATATTTTCTTTTCCCCTGTAACAGTATTATCTTAGACTATCACAAAGATTCGCAATTAAATAAACATCTTTAATAAGGAGTTTGAGAAGAATGCCTTGAGTTTCATAGACATCAAAAAACAATGAAAGTATCATTAACTGCTAAAAATATATGTCTGCTTATTGGACAGACACTACCTGAAATAGCTTGCAAAAGTTTCATTTTCTTTTCTCTAGAGCAATGGTCTTAAATTATCTAAACCCTCTGTACACTCATGGTACTAATGCACTATAGGTTTCTAACTTCTTTTGTTAGGTAGAATTCACATAAAAATCACAGCATTGTTTTCCTGTTTTAATGACATTGTTAAAATATATGCAGTACATGAACAAAATGAAATATCAAGTGGACTGAATATCAATCTGTATCTGTCAAATGTCATAGAAAGTTTGAAGTAATGGTTTTAAACACACAGAGAGAGGGAGGGAGGGAGGAAATATGATCCAAATACTATATTAAATTAATATATGACATGAGTAAGACTCAAGTATGATAATAGTTTGAGAAACATTAATCTTGATGGATGCTTTTCCAAAAACTGAAAATGCAGTAATCATTTTGCAAATTATCTAAACTAAATTAATGCAAAATTAATTTAGTTTAGATAATTTGTATATAAAAATTTTAGCTCAGGTGAAAAAGTACTTTCCACTTTTTTCAACTTCTTTTAGAGTAATAAAAGGTTATTTAAATCTTTACCACTGCTGTGAAAAGTACATAATTCAGACAGTTCCAACTATCTTATCTCTCTCTCTAAATAAGAAACAAAATTAAGAAAAAGAATTTCACCGAAAGCAATTTTTTACAACATAATTTATACCTAATCAATGATTATTTGGGTTTTTAAAGGTGCGGCACAATTTCTTCATAAAAAGTTTTTTTTTTTTTTTTTCCAAAATTCAATATATCCAAGCATATCTGGCATAAAATATATAAATCAATAAGATAGTAAAAGTTACAAACTAATACGATAACATTTTAATATATCCTTTAATAATTCCTTACTTGGCAAAGAATAAGGAAATAATCTGACCATGATATCATATTCTCATGCAGTTGCTTTATTATGATTGTATGATTAATCTGTCCATAATAAACAAAGACAAGTGATAATGAAACCAACTGGTGCAAAAAATTCTTTTGCATAACATAATTCAACACACATCCATTTTATTCCTGTGATCCCTGAGAATTTGCTATATGAAACAGTCAACTCTCACCCAAGCAAACTTTTGGAAACCACAAGAATAGTTTATTATAGCTGATAGTCTGCTATAATAAATTTACTTTAGAATTGCACTATACTTATGGGAAATGGGTCTCTAGTAGTTTTATAGCAAGTGAGTTTGTTATAATGGCATTTTCAACAGTGAGAGAGTCACCAGTATGGCAAAGCTGAAATAGCTTTATTTATGATAGCTATAGGTCGTTTCACATTTCTTTCTGATCCAGCTAAATGGAGGAAGAAAATGTGGACATTTCTTTAATAAATGAATATAGTTTTCTAAATATAGACTAAAAACACTCTTGTACTTACAAAAGGGTAGACTTTTGCATATTATATCACATTAGCTGCATGTCAATATTTTGAAACAGTGATGAAATTGCCTCCAACTTTGTAAAATAATACCAGATTCTTTTCAAATTTCATTCAACCCCCCCAAAAATTGTAACATCTATTCTTCAATATGTAATAATAGACCAATAGACTGTTAAGGCAGTCCCATCATATCCAACAGGGAATTAATTTTATTATTTAGCCATTCTTTATGTTTACCTCTTAAACCTTCAATCCACGTTTTTGGTAAATATGCATATCCAGTCTTGCAGCCCAGAAATGCTCCTGCAACACACCCATTCATACTACTGTGGCCTCCTTGCATAATCAAAGAACTTAATACCGTTCTGTAAAAACGAATGAAAAGAGAACAAAAACAATTAACTTTATATATATATATATATATATATATTGTTTTACTTAATTCTGTTATATATATATAACAGAATTAAGTTTATAAATGATAAAAATACAATTATGCATCCATTGAATTTGTCATGCTTCAAAGTTTGTGACATTATTACAATCATTTGATGAACAAAAAAAATTTAATGCACCAACATTCTGACCTCCATGAAGTCTTTGACTTATGCAATAACCTTTATACAATAACACTAAACTTTTTACTTCCACATGTTGATGCCCTCTGTATCACTGCCATAATCTGTTGTGATGAACTCAGAATTTCAGAATGACTACTAAATTTCATCATTGTTTTTGGTTCATCATTACTCCCAGATCCCTATCTTCTAGAAGATCCAAATACATGCCCTGCCTACCAAATTTCACAACCTTACAATTTGCAACACTGAACTAGTAGTTCCATTCATTTGCTCACTCACAAAGTTTGCTCAGATCCTCCTGTAAAGCCACAACTTCTCTGCTTCTCATAGTGCTCCCCAATTCTGCATCACTGGCTGCATATCTCATTTAAGCTATTCCAGTATCATTAATATATAAATTAAACAGTTGAACCCAAAACATGCCTTTCCCACCAAACACATTGCAGTGCTAGATAATGTTCCACTTCCAGAATACTGTTCCACCATACACAACTCACTGATACCTACATGACAGGCAACTTCCTATTCAGCTAACTACTGTTATCCAACTTGTTTGCAAAATCTAAATATACTAATGCATATGCATTGCTCTTGTCCTATGAATATGTCAAATTATAACACCTCAGTACCAGCCTGGTTTCTTGAGTGGACAGCATTTTCACTTCTTAGCCAGTAGATTGTGGGTTTGAATTTGAGTACTGGCATGAATGTTTGAGAATTTCATTGCCTGATGTGAGACCGTAATCTCATTTACTGGAAGCCTAGAAATGCTTTAAAACATTTCATGTTGGGTCGCTGGTCTTCCGAATTACTTAAAAATGAGATAGACCACATATTACCCATACTAGCTGTCATACCTGTTCTTGAACTCATTTACACTACCTGCACTCACCACACCTAATAGCAATTCATTCATTCATTCGGCATTCATTCTCAACTTCCAAGGATGCCCTCTCATCCTTTCCACCCACCCTGCATAAAATGAAAATTCCATCTACTGATATCACTTTTCTTTCTCCTGTATGCTAGTGTCTGCAGTCCACAAGTTCTCAATCTATCTTCATGATTTGTAATTCACAATCCCGATATCATTTTTAACACTCCTTTGCACCCTCTCCACTAAATGTCCATAGAAACCAGACCTGCACATAAAGTTCAAGTGAGGTCTTATCAATACCTTGTAAAGAGGCAAAATGGCTTCCTTATCTTTATACACTGGTGGTCTGAAAAGTTCTCAGACTCAACCATAAATGGCAACACTATCAGCAAGATTTTTTTTTCCAAGTTGGTACATCTGTCATACGCATCCATGTGAAATTGCAAGTCATTCTATCAAGTAGTTTGCTTTATACAACTGTCTGAAGCAAAAGTGTTGTCTGTATCCCTTGAAATGGATAAAATTGAGTATTGTGCGGTTATAAAATTCTTTGTAAAAGAAGGTTTAACGGCAAAAGAAATTCATTCGGAGTTCATAAAAATGCATGGGCACACTTCTTCTTCGAAAATGAAGGAAAAGAATGTCCATAAGAAATGGGTTGTCGAGTTTAAACATGGCCGTACCGGCCTTGAAGATGATCGAAGTGAAGGACGTCCAAAAAGTGTAACAATACCAGAAATCATTGATCAAGGGCACAATATGGTATTGGATGACCAGCGAGTCAAAGTGAGTGAAATTGCTGAGACTATAGGCATTTCTAAAGAATATGTAGATATATTTTGCATGAAGGATTGCAAATGAAAAAGCTTTGCTCAAGATGGGTGCCGCACTTGCTCAGAGCAGATCAAAAACGCACTCGCATGAAATTCTCTGAACAGTGGTTTGGAGCGTTTTAACAAGAATAAAACTAATTTGGTGCATCGATTTATTACTATGGATGAGACTTGGATTCACCATTACACACCACTGTTTGGATTCTGGTGTGTAATGATGAATCCAAGTCTTATTAATATGGATGAGACTTGGATTCACCATTACACACCAGAATCCAAACAGCAGTCAAAACAGTGGACAGGAGCCGGTTCTTCAGCACCAAAGAAGACAAAGTCAGTTCCATCAGCAGGAAAGGTCATGCCACTGGTCTTTTGGGGTACTAAAGGCATTTTGTTTATTAATTATCTTGAAAAGGGTAAAACAATAACCAGGGAATATTATTCCGATCTTTTAACCAGACTAGACGAAAAAATTCGTGAGAAAAGACTCGTTTGCAGAAGTAAAAAATCATCTTTCATCAGGACAATGCACCTGCCCACAAAGGTGTTTTGGCAAGGAAAATAAAGGGATCTGCACTATGAATTCACCCTATTCCTCAGATTTGGCTACCTCTGACTTCCATCTCTTCCTCGCTAGTCAGTGTTTTTCTTCGAATCAAGAAGTGATTGCAGCTGTAGAGGGGTATTTTGCAGATCATACTGAGAACCACAACAGGGATGGGATAATGACACTCGCTGGAATAAATGTATTAGTCTTAAGGGAATTATGTTGAAAAATAACAATAATTTTGAAATTATACAATTTTTTTTTCATTGTTAGGCCGAGAACTTTTCAGATCATCCACGTATATCAAGGCTTGTTTTTTCAGCACTGCAATTATCCTCTGAGTTGTATTTGCAATCTTTGCTATATGGTCACTGAATTTCAACTTCCTACTCACTAAAACTCCAAGATCCCTAACCTAATCAGTTTCTTTAAGCATAAATTCCATATATAATAATTGGACACTGGATACCTAATCACACAAAGTGCATGCCTTTACATTTACTAACACTGAACCTGACAGTCATTTTCACATGCCCACAATTCCAGCCTATTCAAATCAATCATTCTGCAAGACTATATCAGCTGCATTCCTCATTACCCTGCCTATTTTTGCAACATCAGCAAATAAACGCATTCTCCTGTCAAATCTTTCCAATGTCATTATAATACAATGTATTACAATGTATAGATTAAACAACAAGGACCAATATCTGATAAGAGGATGGCTGACTGATATTTGTCAATCAGCCATCCTCTTATCCATGCTAATATTTTATAATAGCGAGAATGTGTCAGAAGAGAGGATTCGAATATGTGGATGCTTGGAGTGCGTTTGAGAGCAAAGAGGAAATGTATGCGAGAGACCGCCTGCATTTGAATGAGGAAGGACATAGGCATCTGGGGAGATTGCTGTTCTGAACGAGTCAGTGTGTCCCGGTGTGGATGGTAGCAGGGGTGGCCTCTTGTGGGAATGGGTACTTGGAAGAAGGGGGACGACATCAGGTAACGTTGAGTCCAGTGAAGTCTAGAGGGGTTGCTGGGTAGAGAAACAATGGCATTTTTATGCTTTATACCAATGCCAGGAATATTTGGAATAAGGGAGGGGAATTGGTGGCACTGATAGCATCAGCCTGGTCAAAGATTATTGGGATCACAGAGACGTGGTTGACAGAAGAGGATATAATAACAGGAATAGAAGTTGCTGCATGCAGGATAGGAAGGGAAAGCGTGGTGGTGGAGTACTGCTTATGATAAGTGACGACCTATGTCCTCTAAGAGTGGAGGCTTTGGAAGGCTATGACACTAATGATTTTGAAAGCATATAGCGTGAGGTGGAGGTGGGCAAGGCAGGATATTTAGTGGGGTGTTGCTACAGACCAAGGCACACAGAGGGTGCAGACCAGGAGATATTGAGACAGTTGAGCGTGGCAAGTGCAAGAAGAACGATTGTTATGGAAGATTTTAATTACAGCAGTATAGATTGGGGAAAGGACGATGCATGTAGCAATAAGGGAATGGAATTTCTAGAATTCTTGAGGGACAAATGGCTTAGGCAACATGCAACAGAGGGAACGAGAGGTTCAAGAGTTTTGGATTTGGTTATAGCATCAGAAGTGCTGATAATAACTGAGATGACATCTCTCCCACCAGTTGGAGAGAGTGACCATATGGTTTTGACTTGGAAAATGAATAGACATGCAGGAGCATCAAAGAGACGGGAATGTATGTGGAATTATAAAGCAGGTGATTATAATAGTCTTAGACGTCAACTTGGGGAAGTTTCGTGGAGGGAGGAATTGGAAGGCCGGGATATCATTAGTGCTTGGGAAATTGTGAAGGAATATTTGTTAGCAGCAATGGTAAGCTGTATTCCACGAGTGAAGAGGAGGACACAATTTGGAGTAAAGTGGATGATAAACAATATTAAACAGGAGCTATATGCGAAAAAGAGTCTATGGAAGAGATATAAGGAGACAGGTGAAGAGAAGATGCATGAAGAATATAAGACACAGGCCAGAAGAGTGACTAGTATGGTAAGGAAGGTGAAACTGGAATATGAGAAAAGATTGGCCCTTAGATCCAAGGAAAATCCTAGGGAATTTTTTAGCTATGTGGCCAGTAGGAAGAGAAATGACTGTGGAAGAATGACATTGTGGGATAAAAATGGGAATAGAGTGACTGATGCAGAGGACATAGTGGAATTGTTCAATGAACACTTTATTGGAGTATTTCATCCTGGAGGAGTTAATTTAAATACTAGAGGGATAGAGAAGGTTTGAGGTTTAGAGGAGCAGGAGGAGAGTGTGTTTCAGATACTGAGAACTCTGGATGTCAATAAAGCTTTGGGATTGGATGATATTTCACCATGAGTTTTGAGAGAATGTGCTAGGGAACTGACAGTGCCTTTAACCTGGCTTTTCAATGAAAGTCTGACTGTGGGAAAGGTGCCCATGGAATAGAAGGAAGGTAAGATAGTGCCATTGCATAAGGGTGGTAGCAGACTGGAAGTGTCTAATTATAGGCCAGTTTATGTGTCATCAGTAGTTAGTAAGATCTTGGAGAAAGTAGTGAGGGACCATATACAGCATTGGGCAGATGAGGGTAACATGTATTTGGGAAGGAGCACTCTTGTTTTAGCAATATGCTAGCCTTTTATGATAAAGTTACAAGAGCATTAGATGAGGGAAAGGCATATACTGCCATTTTCCTAGACTTAGCAAAGACATTTGCCAGGGTGTCATATGATAAGCTGATATTCAAGTTGCAGTACATGGGTCTGGATGTCAGATTGGTCAACTGGATTCAGGATTGGTTATCCAATAGGTATCAGAGAGAGTTCTGTATGGTGGGACAATATCAAAGAGGCAGAACGTTACAAGTGGAGGTTCCACAGGGCTCAGTACTGGGAACCTATATTGTTTAACCTTTATATCAATGACATTGTCCGTGGATTGCAAGGGGGATATTTGGTTGTTTGCGGATGATGCGAAGCTGGGAAGGGTTATTAGTAATAATGCAGATGTGGTAGCCCTGCAAGAGGATTTGAATAAGCTAGATAGATGGGCAAATGAATGGGAGATGTCAGTTTAATGCAGCAAAATGTAAGGTCTTGGGGTTTGGGACACATCGATGGGATGCTGCATACTCTATGGGAGGAGTTAAACTGTAGAAAGTAGGAGAAACAAGAGATCTGGGTTTGATGATTGATAGAAACCTGAAATTTAGGGAACATATTGCAAAGGTAGTGAAGGTAACGCAGAGGATTGCTGCAATAACGAGAAGGGCACTGATCTGCATAGATAAAATGGTTATCATTCCATTGTATAAGACTCTGATCAGACCACACTTAGACTATTGTTCTCAGATCGGGTTCCCAGAATTTGAAAGGGATAAATTAACTGTGGAAAGGGTACAAAGGCAGATAACAAAGATGGTGTCGGGACTGTACAATGTTAGTTATGAGGATCGGCTGAGGGAGTGTGGACTGCAAAGTTTGGTGGATAGAAGAAGGAGAGGTGATATAATTAAGACTTTTAAACTGTTGAGAGGTGGTTACAGGGTTGACACTGGGGAGTTCTTTTGCTTGGTTGAACAGCAGGAAGGAGTGATGAGGCCATCCCTGGAAGTTATGAAAGGAAACTGTAAGAAAGAGGGTGAGGAGTGGTTTCTTTGCATGGAGGGTGGTTGAACCATGGAATGCCTTGCCTGATGGAGTGGTGAGAGCGAGAACGGTCAATGAGTTCAAGGAGTGGTATGATAGACTTTGTGTTTCCTAGGGGGACCTCCCTTGATGAGTCTTGATAGACTTGTATTTCTTAGAAAGGACCTCCCACGATGAGTCTTTTGACTCCATGGAGGACTGAATAATAATAATAATCATAATCCAATCCCATATTCTCCAGTTTATACAGTCTTCCATGCTGTATTCTGCCAAAAGCCTTAGCGAAATACAAAAGTATCATGGTGTATCCATTTCTCTTATCTAACTCAATGGTAGCATTATTACAGAATATGAACATGCTGCTCAAACATGACCTTTTCTTAGCAAGCACATGCTGTTCATTGCAAAGTATACATTCTCTGTAAACCCATTTCTCTATACAAGCCCTAACCAACGTTTTCAAATTCTCCATCACCACTCCAGAGATACTGATACATCGATAGTTGGATACATCAGTCCACACACCACCCTTGTGTAATCAGATTACCAAACATTCTTCCCACTCTTGTGGAATCCTCCCTGTTATGAGACTCAAATTATATAGCCTAGTCAAAGGAATAACCACTTCAGCTGAGCACACGTTTAGCATCTGTGCTGATATCCCTATTGCTGATTTCTTATTCAGTTTGTACAATAGCTCTAATACACTTCAGTTTCTTCATCTAGTGAAGAGGAGTAGTATTGAACTTAATGTTGCATATATCAGATTGATAGCTTTTAGCAAACTGGAACTCATTAGCTGAATAATCTCTTCTGTATCTATGTGATATTCATATGCATTAATGATGGTCCCTACATCTGCATTCAGTAGATATTCTTTCATATTCATTCTTTCACTTACAGCATAATGATAGAATTCTTTTGGTTGTCTTTAGCTTACAGTCAGTTTCTGCTCATCATTAGATGAGCAGAAACTGACTCATATTCACACTTAGCTTTCCATACAACCGTTCTGGCATGTTTTTTATAATTGTCATAACTAACATCATCCTTAAGCACAAAATATTCCTTCCACATCACCTTTTTCTTACAAATCTCTTGCTTAATAAGATTAAATATCTATTTCACTCCCACCCTATTTATTCTTCAAATACTATGGACACATTCTGATATTACATCATTTGCACTGTCGAAATCCTTCCAATCCAACAACCAATACCATGGTGTAGAATCCAATATAATCCTCAGTCATAACTTCCTTCTTTTTAGTTCAGCATGTAACCTTTTCTGAATGGAGCATTCATAAACTTAGCCACTTCCTACATCATTACCTCAATTTACTTTCTATCACATGCTGATTGAGGAAGAGTTGTATTGAAAGAGCTCAATAAATTCAGTTTCACTCTTTTCATAAGATTCAACACTATTCAATTAATGTTTGGATAACTAAGTACCCCATTATAATTACTTATTTTACACACATCTTTATTTGGTAATGCATATATATATATATATATATATATGATAATCGGCTTTTACTCGGTTGTTGTGATACATTTTAAAAATAGATTTAATGACTATAAAACCGAGATAACTTATAAAGATTTTAATAAGAATAATATGACTAGTTTCGGTTTTTTAGTCATTAAATCTATTTTAAAAAAATATATATATATATATATTATGTTTTTATATGGTATTATTATATGGGTATCACTATAGAATCAAAAGATTTACCCCAAGAGACCCACTCTGACCATTATTCACACAATACCTATCATATATCTCCTTAACATATTCACGGTAGGAAGCGTGTTGAACGTTTACCAAGCACATGGGACTTCTCATTACTTTTTGTGTGCCACATTTGGGTTGGGTGGGCTCGCTGATACAAAGTTTATATGGCATGTTAGTTGCAACTCTTTCAGTAGAATTTTATTTGAAGTTAGCATTTATGATCTGTCTTAATGACATTGAAAATTTCAAATGCAATCGAACAAACACTTATTTCATGTCAGGGACAAATGTCAGGGCAATTGTTTTTAGTCAGATACTGTGTTCGGTAGTGACAAACAGTTTTGCTTGAGTCTATGCATCATAGTTTCTGTGGGAGGGAACATGTTTCATTAGGTAGTGCTGTTTTTATCCTAGTTGTACTATTTATTGACAAACATATTATGCAGACTGCAAATGTCTCTGTACATTATTCAGTGATACAATAAAACTACTTGTTTTTCTTGCATCTGCAGTATAGTGGCTGTTAGGGAGGGCATGTTGTTAACTATATAGGGACAGCTGCTTCCAGTTTTTGTGAAATATATAAAAAAAGAAAGAAATACACATAACAAGCCCAAATTCTAAATTGCACAAGATGATTTGTTTCTCTATCAACCCACATAAATTCCTGCCACACCCACACAAATCACCTGATCAGCATTATTAAATCACAGGATAAACCCCTCCATATAGTTATTTACTAAGCTAGCAATGCATACAGTCACGGTTTCTTATTGGTTAGTGATTTATATTTTGCAAACAAATCTGTTATCATCTATTCATAAGTTTTTTTTTTTTTTTTTTTTAATTATCATCATCATCATCATATGCCCATTATAAATGCAAACATGAAAGGCTAGAGTTTATAGGATCACATATTCTTCACTGCACTCAGATATTTATAACACAAGCACACATATAACATCACAGGTGTAAATTATTCATAATCCATTTTACAGTACAATGAATAAGTTTAACACATTCACAATGGGACAATTGTAGCTCTCTTGCCATGAACCTAACCATCTGGTGAAGTGAGTGTAATTCCAACACCCGGCAATTTTATTCCCATGTCATCAGAGGTGCCACTTTTTGTGATAGTTTCTTCGATTGTAACTAATCCTACATAGCAGTGGGGGCACTCACAACTACCTCTGGCAATCTGTTTCACTCATTCAAAACTCTCCAAGCAAAGAAACCTAGTCTGCACACCCTTACAAACCATACTCATACAAAACTTCCAGGGGATGGTACTACTTGTTCTCTCTCTCTCTCATGCTTTATATATTGAAAATTTTCTTGTGTGTCAATCTTATAGAAGCCTTTTAGTAACTTGTAAGTTTTTATCCTTTTCTCCTCCCTCTCCACCACTTCCTGATCTCCAAGAAAGCCAGGTGACCATATCTGAGCACAATACTCAAGATGTGGCCAAATCACAGCCTTATAAAGAGGGATAATAACATCCCTATCTTTACTTGTCATTGTGTTCTTCAACATCCAACTAATCCTTTGAGCTATTCTGTAAACTTTTGCCACATGTCCACTGAACTTAAAATCTCTAACCACCATCATCTCTAGATCTGTAGATCTAGAGATGATGGTGGTTAGATCTGTAGTTCAATTTCCTGTAATCTCTAGATCTGTAGTTCAATTTCCTGTAATCCTTTCTTCCCAAAGTGCATTATCATACTTTTGAAACATTAACTTAATAACCATTGTTCTTTTCCCACAGTGCTAATTTATTTAAGTCATCCTGCAGGATATTTACATCATCTTTCTCAACTACTGCACGTTCCCAGTTTTGCATCATTAGCAAAGCACTGAATATCTACGTTTAAATCTTTGGCAATATCATAATGTACAATTAAATAATGGCTTAGTACAGAGATGGATGAAAGACAGACATCCCTTGATGTCTGTCTGTCAGCTATCTTCTATCCATGCTACCAGCTTCTTATCCATTCCAACTAGCTGCAAACTATGTAATAATTTTCCATGTGGTATTTTGTCAAATCCATTTGCCAAGTCCAGCAGTATCACTGTGTAGCCATTTCTTTATTCCAATTACACTGTCACCTTATTATAAAATGTGAATAAATTATTAAGGCAGGATATACATTTTACAAAGCCATGATATCTGTTATAGTATATCTTACTCTTATCCTGCCATTCCCGAATTTTACCTTTAACCAACTCTTCTAATACTTGAATCACCATGCTGCTAGAGATATTAAGCGATCTGTAAATGGCTACTTCAGTCTTGTGGACACTTTTACATAATGGAAATATATTGGCCTCCTTCTGCTCCCTTGGAACTTTGTGAGAGCAGATATTTAGATTAAACAACTTCATCAGAGACACTGTCAGTTCTCTTGCACATTCTCATAGCACATGAGATGAGATAACATCCAGTCCCATTGCTGTGTTCACACTGATATTTTTGGATAAGTTGAGACCCTGAAGTTCATTTAGTCCAATTCTCACATCAGCCCTTTGCCATATCGGTAACTGCAAAGTTGTAACCTGGATGACATACTCTTGCAAAGTAATCACTTAGTAACTCAACTACTTCTGCTTCTGTCACTTTCCTACTACTAGTACTAAGTGAAGTTAGCCTTCCATAATCATTTTTACTTTTACTTGTTATTTCTACATAGTGAAAACACTCTTCTGGATTTACTTTGGCTTGCTTAGCTAATTTTTTCTAAAATCTGATGTAGCCTCCCTTACCATACTAGTTACCCCTTCTTGCCTGCACTCTGTATTGCTCTTGAGCATGCTGATCATCTTTTTGTTTATATTTCTTCTGCAATGTTCTTTTTTGCAGCTACTACTTTATATTTCTACTTATCTACTTAATCCCTGCTCGGTTTATTCATCTGACTCTGGGTATACAGTCTGATAATCTC
This sequence comes from Typopeltis vanoorti, assembly GCF_054136105.1. Taxonomy (NCBI): domain Eukaryota; kingdom Metazoa; phylum Arthropoda; class Arachnida; order Uropygi; family Thelyphonidae; genus Typopeltis; species Typopeltis vanoorti. The sequence goes on along the minus strand of NC_143550.1, from coordinate 95,422,141 downwards.
TCAAACAATCATCCCTGATCATTTACCATGCACTAATGACATTCATTCCATGTAGCTTCTTAGGCCATGGCACTGTTCCAAACTGCCATCTAAGTTTCTCAAAATCTTCAGTTTTGTGGTTTCACATAAACCCTTCCTGATTGAGAATTCCACATGCTAAGCACTTTCAAACACTTGGTCTTCTCCATCACATGCTTTTTAAAGTAATTATCCCTTAGTAAATTTATAAATTCCATTTCTATCTTTCATTATGCCTGTTTCTCCTTCCAATCAATAATCCCCATAGTTGAAGTTTCCTGTGATAATTTCTCGGCCTGCACTTATTGTGCTAATCTTCCAATGCATATTATTCACATCTTTCTCTGAACCCCCAAGATCTATAGCAGAAACATAATATTTTGTCCTTCTGGCCTCTATCTCACACCAGAGCCCAACAAATAAACTATCTCCCTCAGATAATCCTCCTCCTATTTCTGTTGGTTGAAGTTCTTCAGCTATCATTAATAATATCCTTCCTTCATCTCTATTCCCTATATTTTCTCTGAAAATACAATATCCTTTACATTCTATCTCTATAACCTAACAACCAAGTCTTGTTAATGCCAATAATTTTTGGCCAAGTTTCGGCCGGCCTGGTTGGCTGAGTGGTTAGTGTATTCACTCTCCAGCCAAAAGGCTGCGAGTTCAAATCTTGTCATGGGCATGGATGTTTGTGATTGTCTGTGAAAATACTACTGGTGGTGGCGGATGGTAGATGCGGTTTGTTGTAGTTGGTGGAGACGAAGAGTTGTGGAATAGGTGTTCTCCCTCAATGAGTCCTTGGACTCCCTGGAGGTGTCACGTAATAATAATAATAAGTCCTGGCCAATGTCAAAAACTCCTCTCCTTTATTTCTGCTACTTCGTGTTCATGTACATGAATTTCAACATCCACTTGGATTTACAGCATTTATGCATATATATGACTGTCTGAAAATTATATTGTATCTTTACTTGTATCTACAAGTGAAAAAGATTGTCGCTATATATGCTGAAATTCGCAACACAACAGTAGTCTGGAGTCTAATGTGTCGTTATGATATGACCAGGATATGCCCGTATATATAGAGTTGAAAATTCCTCTCGTCATAACAAGAATCAAACCAGCTGCACTATGGAGGTACTAAAGTATAAATGCTTTCTGTTCCCCCCCCCCCCACACACACACATAAACAATATAGAATTTGAAATATATCAAGTCAGCAAGTAAAGAGAAATAACATGACTAGAAAGAGTGAGTGAAACATGTTTATACCTTATTGATAACAAACTTACAACTAAATTGAGAATTACAGTAAATTACTCCCTAATCAAAATAGTAAATGAATGTTTCACAATCTTTATGTTCTTCAAGCAAAATATAATCCTTACACCATTTGTTAACCACATTCTTACTCAAATTTAAGGAGTAATCTCTTCATCTTCCCCTCTAACCAAGTGCTGAAATATTTCTTCTGCATTAATCCTATAAAATCCTTTTAATAACTTAAATGTTTCCAGGAGAGCACACATCCCCTCTTTTCTGCTTTTCAACCAACTATGGCAACCCACAAACCTATCATCACAGGAATCATTCCAGAGACTACTCAACACTTTCCATCTTAGTCACTCATCTTGATCCTCTCCACTACCACATCAACAAGAAACCCATGTGACCAGACTTAACCACAGTAATCCAGATGTGGTCTTTGCTCCATTGAATCCAGAAGTTATCATTGCTCTTTATAAGCCCATATCATGGGCTTATAAAGAGCAATAATAACTTCTTATTTTTGCTTGTTAGTGCATGTTCTTCAATAACCAAATAATTCTATAAGATACACCGTCCGCCTTAGCAATATACCCTTCTGAGCATCAATTCACTATCCACCAACACCTCCAAGGCTTCAACAATTTCCTGGAGTACAGTCCCATCAGCATAGTATATAGCCTCTAATCTTTTCATCCTAAAAAGGGAAAACTTGACATTTTCCAACACTGAACCGGCATTCACTATCATCTGTCCTAATTGTCATCATCATCAAATTCCTGCCATGTACTCTCAAGAGGTGTACAAGATATGATACTCTACATGAAAAATTTACATCATTACTAACTTCCTATCTCCAATTTTCCTCCAGATCAGTCTGTTACTTGTCAAGACTCCAATATTATCAGATCTTATATTTCCATTGCCTAAGGCACTTTGTACCATATCAATCCACCTATATCTTGGTCTTCCTCTGGGTCATTTTCCTGCCAACCTGGCAGAGAACACTTGTTTTGCAATCGCCCATTCTGTTTAAATGTCAAGTTCTTTCCTCATTTTTAATATGATACTGCCATTGATGCCATCTGTTCACACCTCTAACCTTTCTTAGGATTCCCATATCTGCGGTCTCTAGTCTTTGGTCAAGTGTTTTACTTCTGACTCAGCTCTCAGATCCATAAGTTAAAACTGGTTTGAACACTGTCTTGTATACAGCTAATTTGGTGTTCTGACTAATTCCTCTCTTTTTCCATATGAATTCATTCAATTGACTTCCTACCATACCAGCTTTGCTGATTCTGTTGTCTATTTTTATATTTAATTTACCATCTTCACTAAAAATTGTGCCTAAGTAGGTGAAATGTTTTACTTGTTCCACAGGTTCTCCATTCACAATGCAGTTGACATTTTCAACGATTCCGCCTATTTTCATTGTCTTTGTCTTTTTAATGCTGACCTTCATACCATATCTATTACAACAGCTATTCAATTTAGTCAGGGAATCTTGCAGACTTGTAGCAGATTTATTTAGAAGTATAACATCATCCACATAAAGCAAACAGCTGACATTATCATCTCCAATTTTGATATCAAGTTTAATACCACTTTCCTTCATAATGTGATTCATATAGATAATGAATAACAGTGGGGATAATGCAGATCCTTGTCTCACACCAGATTTAACATTAAACCATCTTCCTGTACTTCCTTCAATTCTAACTGCTGAATTACAACTCAAATAAAGACTAAGTATTGCTTGATATAATGCCCCATTGACACCATATAACTGCAGCGTATTGAATAGCTTCTCTTGGCACTTGTCATATGCCTTTTCCAGATCGACAAAACTTAAATATAGATCTTTGTTATATTCCCATGCTTTCTCAACTATTTGTCGTAAAGTGAAGATCTGATCCTCACAGCCTCTATTTGGCCTGAATCCAGCTTGTTCTTCACCAAGCTTTTCTTCCACAATTCTTCTCAACCGTTTCTCAAGTATACTTGCATATATCTTACCAGGAACACTCAATAGGGAAATACCTCTGTAATTCTCACATTCAGGTTTATTTCCCTTTTTATATATGGATACTATGAGAGCTCTACTCCAATCATCGGGAATTCGTCCTTCTGTCCAGGCCTTCAGAACCATGCAGTTTTGTCACTGCAAGACTTTGATACCCCCATACTTCAGCATTTCTGGTCGAATATCATCTACTCCTGCTGCCTTTCCACATTTCAAGCCTTTGATGGCTTTTTCTACTTCAAGTATGGATATGTATTCCTGACTGTATGCTTCTTGAGTGTTTTTTACCACTGTGCTTGTTTCACTTAGCAATTTCTCGATGTAATTATCCCATACTTCAAGGATATCTTTTTTCTCCAGTTTTCATGTCACCTTTATCATGTCCAAATCCTTTTACAGCACTCTTTCCTCCATTGCTAAGCTTCTTCAACAACCACCAGAATATTTTGCCACCTTCTTGTTATTTATTTTCTATGTTCTTGCCAAAGTCCTCCCATAACTTTTGTTTAGCTAGTTTTACACAGTGTTTAGCAAACTTACATTTGTCTCTGTATTCTCTAAGAGCACAAGCTGACTTATTTGCCAGGAACTTTTGATATGCTTTCTTCTTTTCCTTCACTGCCTCTTTAACTTCCTGTGTCCACCATGGAGTTCTGATTTTTCTATCCTTGAAGACAACCTCACCTCATGCCTCTCTGGCAGAATCAATCAAGGTTTTCTTCAAGGCTTGCTACTGAATCTCCAAGGTTTGGTTCCTGTTCTCAAACCCTTTCATTTTTTTTTAATAATGTTTGTGTATTTTAGTCTACAGTTCACATCTGAGAGCTGCTCAACTTTTATTCCCTTTAAAACTTTCTTACATGTTCTTCTTTTCAATATGAAATTCAGTTTTATCCTGCTAAAGACTAAATGGTGATCACTTCCAATTGCAAATCCTCTGTACACTCTGGTGTCCTGCACCGGGGAGAAAACATCACTATCAACAATAACATAGTCAATGAGACTTTTCTTATTCCTTGCCTCTTCTCTCCATGTGAATTTGTGCACATTTTTATGTTGGAACATGGTGTTAGTAATAACCAGTCCATGTCCTGAGCAGAAATCCAACAGGTATATGCCATTATTATTAGGTTTGTTCTTTTCTCCAAATTTTCCAATATATTTTTGTATGTCTGACAATCATTTCCTACTCTGCTATTTAGATCCCCAACAAGGACCAACTGTTCCTTTTTCATTGTGTCAGCTGCTTTCTCTAAATCCTCAAAAAATTCCTCCACTTCTACCTTAGTAGAAGTGGAGGAATCTTCTGTGGGACCATAGGCACAAATAAGTCTCATTGTCCATTTCCCCATTCTGATATTTGCCCACATAACTCTACTTGAGACTGCCTGCCATTCAAGAAGATTAGCCTCATATTTAGTGTTGAATATAACTTGGCTACTCCTTCTTTTTCTTGGATGTCATTGCCTGAATATAACATTTTGTATTTATTGCTCAGAAAGATCTCACCAGTTTTGGTCTTTTTTGTTTCAGTCACCCCTATTATGTCGATTTGGTACTTATCTAATTCTTCAGCTAGCTCCATTTCTTTGCCATTCAGGCTTCTTATGCTGATAGCACCAATCTTTAACTCTGATGATGTTGAGTTGGGGTGTTTTTTCAGATTTGTTCCTGTAGTTGACTTTTCGCTGTTCCCCCCCTTTCCTTGGTGAAAACAATGGGGCCCTGTTTAACCGGGCGACACCCCAGCTGGAATGAAATTTTGTCATGTTGTACCATCATTTTGTATTTTGGTTTAAGCCAATAAGAATACAATTTGGTTGGCTAAATCCCAAATTGCCAGCCCATCCTCGTTCGTTCAGTATCCAGGTAGATACCAAACAGGGTGCACCACAAGAAGGTGAGGATTGGACATTAGGTCAGAAGCCCTGGTCGGTTCTCTGCATTCTTTTAAAGGCTATGTGGAGGTCTCCTCTCAGTTATACAGCTTTGACCCTTAAGCACCTGCATCCTTATTGTCAGCCCATTTAAATCATCCTGCAAGTTTACTATCAACCTGATTAACTATTAAGTTGTGAATTTTGCATAATCAGAAAACAACTGAATATTTCCTATATCTTCTTCTCATCCACTGTCAAGACAGGTTGAGTCTCTCAAGGATAAGTTTCCACCATTGTCTGTCCAAAGTAAGCTCTTTCATATGCCAACACTTTGAAAGTCCAGTTCTAAGGGCTTTATGGCATGTTAATTTTTGGTCTATTCCTGAGTCTTGTACCTTCTATAGTGCCCTCAAATACCAGGTGAGAAAGTCTGTTCAGTTCCATTTGCACAATATGGCCAAACCAAAGGAGTTAATGCTTTTTAACTGTGTTAAGAATTGTTGAGTTAGGGATATTCGAATCTTGCAGAACTTGTGCATTAGCCTTATGTTCTGTCAAATGAGTTCTGTTTATTTTCCTAAAGCATTTCATTTCAAAAGCCAACAGTTTTTTCTTTGCTTCTTTTTTAAGGTCCAAGTTTCTGTCTTGAGAACAGCTGTTGGTAGTATTATACTGTAATATTTAGTTATTTGTATTTTATTTTATTATATTGTTTATGACGTTACCTTTTTACTCTGTATGTTTCCCCGCTTATTTTGTTATTTTCGTGACTGCTTGAGCTTGTGCAAAATGCCTATATGCTTTAATTTCTAACTCACATATAATACTATTATTTGACTTTAGTCTTTTCTTAGCTTACTCCTCCCCTCTTAATGTCGTAAAGTAAACTCTCACACATGCTAATATCATAGACTGAGGATAAACCTTTGGCTGGGGCCAAATCCTTAATCTGCATTGCTATAACTCAAATGTATTAATCCTTAAAAATTTATTTTTGTTAACGACTGCACCATTAAGAATCGTGTAAAAGAATTTTCTATCTCTCCTTTACATACAAGAGAATAATTTAGCTAAGCACATATAATAACCCTTAAATCAATTTTATCTCAAGCAACTCCGAATTATTCAGTAATGGCTGTTACTTTACTTAGGACACACAGGTTCAGTTAATTTTTTATGAGGCAGTGCATTGGCTAACAAGGATCAGGCAAGCTATTAACAAAACCAAACATGTTTATTCTAACTAAGACAATTAATATACAAAGGAAAAATGACATATTTTGTGTCTGATTCTCCATACATTCATTAAAAACAATTCACTTAAAGCATTAGACAAAGAAATTATTTACACTCAACTTATTAGACACGTGGATGGATTTTAGCACATAACCTTACTCCCATTACAAATAATATAAGGCAAAATTATACTATACACCAGGGGTTCCCAACCTTTTTGTTTCCTAGAGCACATTCTAAAATACTGGTAGGGCGACGGGCACCATCTATTTTTTTAAGCAAATTTTTTGAATTCTTTTGTTAAATGAATACATACAAAGTTTACATTATAATCAAATGTTTTATTACTTAAAAGTTTACATTATATAAAAATTTAAATATATATATGTAAGTTAGTGTGATCTTTGGCATTGCATTTCATTAGCCAGTGCTTCATAATTAGGAGAATATGATGATATTCCAGTTCTTAAACTGGAATGAACAACTTCGAATGCGCGTCTACTTTACATTGTATGCATTTAATACTCGTCATGTGTCATGAATTGTTGCGTGATTATTTCAAACTATATGGCACACGGTTGAACAGCAGCGGGCGCACACAAATTGATCAACGGGCACCATGGTGCCCGCAGGCATAGGGTTGGGAACCCCTGCTATACACATTCTAAGCATTATATAACACAAGCACTATTCAAGTCTACGGTATTCTTTTAAGCATATTAAATTTCACGTTCGGCTTTCAGACCTCTTCAACACATTATGCCATAAGTTAAACAAAATCAACATCTATCCTCTGTACACACAATCTGGGTTATTAACATAAAGCAATTTACTTACAAGCTCACACTATCATGTACGGTCCTGGATCCAAAAGTGTTAAGGGTGATGCTGGTTCCTTTTTAAACTTGGACGACAGCTGTGATCGGGCACTATCTGACGGTAGTCATCTAGCGATTTCCTCCCTTGTAACAGTACTCGGTGGATTGGTACATTCGTCGAGGCATACTTTGGAAGGATATCTTGAAATACAGTCTTTTCTGCCAGCAAACTCCCCATGATCTCCAGAACTACTGCTTGCGAGATCCCCGACTCTTCCCCTCCTCAAAAAACTTGCAGGGAACAACAAATAAGAGAGAAAGAGCACTTTCACCCCTCAATCTCCACCTTTTATATCATTGGCCATCCCTTGGACTTCATTCCAAAACTTCCCAGATTTACTGGAGGCTCTCTTACGTCACCCACACTTATGTTAGGTTTTGGTGGCAAAAACTCATATAATCCTGTGACCTTTGAGATTGTTGTTGTTGACCTTCAGTTTACTAGCCTAATCCTGTCTGAACTTTTCAGTTACAGTTGCTTGTGGTTCTACATTCAGTTATTCTAAGATTATATTACAAAATTTATTACATTACAGTAGGTTATATACACTTTTAATTATAAGTATTTTATGGCCTATGTAAAATCGATATCGGTGAAAAATATTTATATTTTTCACCACAAGAGATTTTACAATACAATACCTTTGTATAATTTTATTTTTAGAGTTGTAGGAATTTTGTTGTTTTTGCAAATTTTCCTACATGCATTTATAGGGACACAGAGCCTTGTTGCAAACTACTAGTCACCTGCTTCCTCTTACATTCTCTTTGGTATCTATCCATCAGCCACTCTTGTATCCATATCACTAACTTCACATTCATCCCCATTTGTCCCAATTTGCATAACCAAGTTCCCCATGATATCCTTTCGTGCACCTCTGGAAAATCCTGCAGTATCATTTGTAGCCATTCTCTTAACTGAACTCAACCGTTACACTATTATATAGGCATAGAAATTACTGAGACATTACCTATCCCACAAAGTCATCCTTACCACATACAGTATTGTATTCTTATACGTCCAATCCTAAATTCTGTCCTTGACCAATTTTACAATACTTTTAACATCATCATCATAATCAATTTCCTAATATATATGCTGAGAGAGCATGCAGCATATTATAAAAGTAATACATGAAAGTTTATAGCATTACCAACTTCCTATCAAGTTTTTCATACTAGCTAGTTTGTCATGTCAGGACTCTAACATCATGCGATCTTATATTTCAGTCTTTTAAGGCCTGTCTTACTGTATCAATCTGCCTAGATCATGGTCTTCCTCAGGGTATTTTTCCTGCTATACTAACAAAAAAACTTTGCTAACCTTTCTTCACCCATTGTGTTTAAGTGGCCACACAACTTAAATTAGCACTGCCCAATGCTAATGCCAGTTTCCTCCTAACATCCTAATTTTTAATATGCTTCTGCTATTAATGCAATCTGTTAATTTTCCTAATCTTTCTCAGAACTCTCATATTTATGGTCTCCAGTCTTTAATGAAAAAAAAAAAAAAAATTTAAATGTAATTTGCACTCACAAAAGGATGTAAGCGTAAGATAAATTATTACCATGAGAGGACTTTGGATTTTTTTTATTATATTTTTATTGAATCATTTTTATAAATTTTTTTTGTATTTTTTATTTATTTTTTTTACATAGTCCAGGAACCCTGCTCTAGAGATATGGAGCATTTTCTAGCCACTTCAAGCAGGGCAGCAGTCTCACATTGCACAATGAAATTCATCTCTCACCTAAAGACAATCACAAATACTAATGTTTGTGGTGGGATTCAAAACCTCAACCTATTGGTTGGAAAGCAGATATGCTAACCACTCAGCCAACCAGGCCAGTAAGTATTTTATTTCTAACCCATCTCTCAGATGTATAAGTTAAAACTGGTTTGAATATTGTCTTGTGTGGAGCTAGTTTAGTATTTTGACTAATTCTTTCTTATTTCATATAAATTTATTCACATTATTTCCATATTTAGGCCACTAGCTTTATTAAAAATTGTATCTAAATATATGGAATGCTTAACTTGTTCTATGAGATTTCCATTCAAGACACAGTTGATTTTTCAATGTTCCACCTATTTTTATAGTCTAACTCTTCATAGCTGATTTTCATACCAAATTTATTACAGCTTTTATTCAATTCAGTTAGGGAATCCTGCAGACTTTTACTGGATTGTTTAAAAGTACAACTCCATCTGCATAAAGTAAAGAGCTGAGCTATATACCTTCAATTTTGATATCAGGCTGAATGCTACTTTCCATCTAAATTACTCTTAATCAGAGATAATAAGGTGATACACCTTTTCACTACTTGTATATGGGAAATATGCGACTTCAGCATTATTTCAACCTTGGTATCCCTTCTGGGTCTGGCTGCCACTGATGAGACTTCAATAAAGGTTGAAACCAGTCTGGATAGCGGCACTGGCATTATACAAACACACACCTGAAAAGATGTGGGCTTTCCATTATGGGATACTAAGGCATTGATGTGAAGTTATTAGCCTCTATATACAAGTAGTAGCCCAGTTGTGAAGATACCTCATGTGCAAACTTTGTTTGCTTACACCTGGATAAAGGATTAAACCAAGAATACACAGCTGGCCAGGTTGGCTGAGTGGTTAGCATATCCATTCTCCAGCCAAAAAGCTGTGGGTTTGAATTCTACCATGGGCAGGGATGTTTGTGATTGTCTGTGAAAATACTAGTAGAGGTGGTGATGGTGGCAGGTGGCATTGGTGTAGCTGTGGTTCGTTGATTGAGTCGTGGAAACAAAGAGCTGTAGAGTAGGTGCCCTTCCTTGATGAGTCTTTGGACTTACTGGAGGTGTCAAGTAATAATAATAATAATAATAATAACAATAATAATAATACATAGCTTCAACTTAAATCTAAGAGAACATCCATGGGATGTTCTCTTAGATTAAGACATGGCTAAGAAGCCTTCATCAATGGAAATCATTAATACTTCAAAGAAATGGAGCATAATAACCTCCTTTATACCAGAAATCAGTATAACGTCTTTGATAATCCACTGAAGACAGTTATGAGAGCCAAAAGCAAAACATGACAATAAAGTCATATTTTGTTTACATTCGCAGCACAGAATACTTAAAATAAATATTAAGTAACTGCTAAATATACACAGATTAATTATCAACGTTAATAATAATAATATATATATATATATGAACTATAACTATACTGAATACATTCCAAATCAAACATTGCAGAACTTTACTTACTTGAAATCTTGATGTTGACGCAGTGCTGTACATCCAACACTTAATGACTTAAATGTGTGAAACATACGACCCACTTCATTAAGAGAAATGCTATAAGATAAGAATCATTATCATGCTGAATCATTTAAGCCTAAACTGAACATTAAAATTTATCTGTCCTATTATCAAATGCATAAGTTTGTTAAATCAAATGGCAAACTCTAAAGCATATATTTTCAAAAACAATAATCTCCAGCCATTAAAATTAATGAATGTCAATAATTATAAGCATTCATTAATTTAAAATCCCTGATCCATTTTATCAGGGATTTTGGCAATTTCATCATTTTATAGAATTTTTGTAACAAGTGATAGCATGACACTAATCTACAAAAAAAAATTAATTTTTCCCACTTCTGTTCTACACTGGTGTCCAAAAGCTAACGACGAACTACATTTTTACCTGTATATGAAAAAATGTTCATGACTACAGCAAAATGTGGAGATAAATTTATTACCACCCATACTAATAAATTATATTACACAAAAAATATGTTAATATATAAATTTTGTACAAATTAAATTGTAATACGTTTTCGGCAAAAGCTACAAATTTCCTAAGGATGTAGTTAAGGAATTAATGTACAATGCTTACAGAAACTATGCAGAGAGACATTTCAGTATTGATCATGTCCTTCCCAAATTGCAGTGCAGCTCTCAACAATGTTGTATTATGCTTAGCACCAAGTAATTCAGGAGTACTTGAGGCAAATTGGCCCACTCCTCCTTCAGAGCAAGGATAAGCTAAAGATGCCAAAAAGTTATATTCTTGGTTTAATCCTTTATCCAAGTGTAAGCAAACAAAGTTTGTACACGAAGTCACTTCACAACTGGGCTACTTGTATATAGAAGCTAATGACTTCACATCAATTGCCTTAGCATCCTATAATTCAATGCATATATCCTTATGGACATGTATAATGCTATGCATTATGGGAAGGGTCACTATGTCAAGAATATAACTTCTTGGCATCTTTAATTTATATTATAACCAAATGGATAAACTCTCAACATCTATCTCTAATACAGAGTATTTTAGCAATAAAGGTGTGACCCTTTTTGACTACTTCTATATATGGAAATATGACTACTGCATTACTTCAATCTTGGTATCACTTCTGGGTCTGGCTCTCACTGATGAGACTTCAATAAAGGTTTTGGGTAAATTTCCCAAAACCAGTCTGGTTAATGGCCTTACCCATAATGCAAAGCATTAAACATGTCTGTAAGGATATGTGCATTACATTATGGGATACTAAGGCAATTGATGTGAAGTCATTAGCTTCTATATACAAGTAGCCCACTCATGAAGTGACTTCATCAGCAAACTTTGTTTGCATACAGTTGGATAAAGGATTACACCAAGAATATAACTTCTTGGCATCTTTAATTTTTAAGGCCTTGTTTGTTTTCTGGAGTGGAATTTCAAACAGAAATGCATATTCCTATTGCATCCTAAATGTGTTCTATGGGGGTGAGATCCAGAGAGCATGCTGGCCACTCAATTTGATTAATATCCTTGGTCTCCAGAAGTATCTCCACTGCTTGTGTACAATGTGGTGTGTGGCACTGTCATGCATAAAAATGAATTCTTCACCTACAAGCACTATGGAACAATTGAACATGACACTGAAGAACTTTGTTGCAATATTGTTCACCAGTCATAGTCCCTTTTCAGCACTGGTGAACCATATCTATCCCCTTCAAGAACATTCTTGTGATAGTACGCAGTACTACTTTCATGCTAGATTAAGTGTCATCTAGAATTGGAAGAAGGACTAAAACTTTCAGATGTGTAGGCCTACTTGTCAAAGACATCTTACCACAGTTTATCAAGATATCTGCATACCTGTGCTTGAATAGAGCCAACTTGCAAGCTGACCTGCCCTGGTTTGTCGATTACATTTTGCTGTTATAACCCAAAATCTGTCTTCATGCTCCCTAGTAAAGCAAGGGTGACCTATTAGATGAAGTGCCCAGAGCCAGGATGCAATCCTATGTGAGTTTCCAAACTCTTTAGCATTACTGATTCTGTGGCCTTCTTCAAGCTTTCAAATAATTCTTCTGCCACGTGAAATCATCTAGATCAGCGTTTCCCAAACTATGTTCTGTGGAAAGTGAATAAGTGTTCCGTGAAATATTATCAAAATTAACATGAGCCTGGAATGGTTTTAAATACTGCGACAAGTTCAAACATGTTTGAAAATCAGGCGCTCTTCACTTTTCGTGTGGATTGTGCTATTAAGGCCAGCACACTCAGGCCTTGACTCAGCCACTGGCTGACAGCTGCCCATGGTTATCGACACCTCTGAGCACGAGTGAAGTATGGAGGTATCTATTCTAGGAAACTTACAGTCACACGCAAGGTCAAAGTCCTGGCATGCCTGTAGTGTGAGCTGTTGCATTTTTGCAATGCTATACAACTAACCTGCTGTGGCGATAGTGTGCGCTTAGCTTTACATTGAATACGAGACCGATGATACTCGACTCTAACCAAGGTGTTCCATTAAAATTTCAGGATTTGTGAAGCATTCCATTGTAGGAAATTTGAGAAATCCTGATTTAGATGATGTTTTTGAGACATTATAAGACATCAAAGTGTAAAATCTCTCATGATATGTAACTTAACATGCTTGCTTTTACATATTTTTCTAAGGAGATTACACTTAAAGAAATGTTAGATTTTATTTGTAATAATCTTGTATTTGTAATAAACTAACCATGAGCCTTTGTTAAAATAATGTGGCACATGATGTAATGATGTCACACAGTTAACTCATGTCCATATATGGTAATTTCAAAAGACATGCGAAGTATGAAGTCATCATCGTCAGATATCAATATGTGACCATATATAGAAGTTTCGAGAGTTGCATGCATGTGTTCAATGGAGGTCTGGGTCTATACAAGGTGAGACGTTGAAAAGGCCTTTGTCTAAGGTTTCTCAATCTTCTCTTACCTGGATCTGCTGCCATTAAGGTCTGTTGTTGGCAATTGAAAGAGAAGCTTCGTAAGTCTTAGGATTTTCACCTTCTCTTACTTGGGTCTACTGTCGGTTATCTAGAGAAGCACTGTAAGTTTCTGAGTCTTAACTGGATATGCCGCCACATGAGGTCTGATGTAGGGAATCGAAAGGAAAGAGCTACACTTTGCCACCATGTTAAGGGTCTAAAAGAGCATAGAATGATCAATGACTTGGCCAAAGAAGAAATTTGGCAGGAAATCAAGAACAAGCTAGCAGAAGGAAAGAAGAAGCACTTTTGTGTGAACAAAAGATTCATGTAAAAGGCAATGCTGAATGAGAATTGTAAGTACTTATGTATGTGATAATTCCAAACAAGAATATACATCAAGTGTGTCTGTTTATGGAGACAAGATAATGTAAACCAATATTGAATTAAGTTTACTCAAGGTATGCTTTATTGTCAGTTTGTGCATGTGTATATATATATATATATATATATATATATGTGACTAGCAGGATATTCTAGATTGTGATTTAGCTTTAAAAGAAGAAAATTAGAAAGTTGGAATTAGGAAGAATTGAAAATAACAAAGAATTGTAATGAAATTATATATATATATATATATATATATATATATATTAATGTGAATCATGCTGTGTAAATAATGCCTTTTAATTTAATTAAATGGTTTGTGAAGAACACATTGGACTGATTCTGTCAATGCACTCTATAGTCTAACAAATAAATTCGTTAAACTATAGAGAGCGTGAGAACATAAGTCTAGTAGAAATAAATGGCGGCAGTCGACCATTCATGACATCTCACAAAGTTTTAAGTAAGGAAAAACAAAGACAAAGCAGGGTAATAGAAATACAGAACATTTTAACAAAAGTTTGCAACTTTATTCCTGTTGAGTGCTACCACATGACCCCTTTGCACATGATTTGAAAATTTAAATGTATACCTGCTTTCTACTTGAAATCATCAGTTATATAAATTGCCACAAGCTGATTCATCTGAATTTGTGGTTGTAATCTTCAGAAATGTTGTTTGTCCTTAGGTTTTGGACACTAGTGCACATATGGAAATTCAGTCATATGGATCTCTCTCTCTGATACACGTATGCATGCATGGACATAAGCTTGGCTCAGTCAGTAATGAAAATACTAAATTTGGCTAGAAAGACCTGAGTTCAAATCCTGTCTAGGAAGATGAAAAGAAACTTCATAAGGCTTTTTCAACTGAAAATGAGTTGGCAAGTCTTATATGGAGATGGCAGGACTTTCCTTTGAGAAAACTCAGGTTTTTCATCCCACAAAATAGTATATATTAGATTTTGGTCTTCCTATAGGTCTTTTTCCTATCATTGAACATCTGTTTTGATAAAACAGGTGTTCAATGCTTTTCTTTTCAGATTCTGTTCAAGTTACTAGTTCAGCTCTGTTCTAGTCTCCTGCCTCACTAACATCCAGAGTACTTGATATTTGGAATATCCTCTTCATTCTCTTTCAATCCTTTACTGTTGACATTCTCTCTAGGAACAAAGCCAGGCCCCACGAAGATGGAACCTTCCAATTAAGTGATCACTAAACAGCTCAACCTTATATGATCTGCTATGGTCACTCAAGCACTGTTCCCATCCAAGGCAATCTGCTTAAAATCATTTTTCCTCCTACTGGCCAAACAGTAAAAAAATAAAACTCCCTCCACCAGCCTGAATCTCACATTCTCTAAGAAACTGTTCTCACTTTCTCTTAAAATGCTTTAACAACTTATTCATCTACAATACTTCTCTAATTTTCCCAGTAATCCACCTTCGTTGTAAATTGTCCTATTTTCTTCACTTGAGGTATACAATCTGTGACTGCTGTCAATAACCTTCTCCCAATCAACTCCCATACACTAGTAATCTCTTCTCACCCAACTTCCTCATCTGTTGCATTGTTCAAACTGTGATAGACTTGTTTCCAAGTCTATCACAGTTTTTTGTCCTGCAATTCTAAATCATTTCCCGTCTCAAAACCTCTGCATGCCCACCCATTCTACAGATCAGAACCACATGGTCACCATTACCAAATGAGAGCAAGCAGATCAGAGCAGATCCTCTGATGCTATGACCAACTCAAAAACTCTTGATCCTTGCATTCGATCTATCATATGTTACCCAAGACAGCTGTTCACCCAAGAAGTCCAAAACATTGCTCTTGTCATCAGTATCTTGAATCCAGCTATCACTTAGATGGGTGCTGTTTCTTATCACATGTATCGGTCTGTTTTGACATAAATGCTAATGGTTCTTGATCTTCTTCTTTTGGTTTGCAAATGATAATATCTTGAAATTGTCTTAATCAGTAATGGGGAGGGGATATTTCAATACATGCAGCAACTTATTTCAATATTATTCTTCTGAAGTTTTAAACATGCCAACATTATCCAGAAAAATAATCTTTACTCTGTAAAGTTATTTAATATGATTTTTTTTAAAACTGATTTAACCATGCAATCAATACATTCTGAAGTAACATAAAAACTACTAACCTCTCAAAATTCTTCAACAAACAAATTTTATTGAACTCATCTCTGTATTGAAAATTATTCATTTGACTACTACTTAATTCTTGAGCAATTTCCAACATATCTTCTACAGATGAATTTCCCTAGATTATAATAACTAAAATGACTTTTTTTCCTTGTAATATCTAGTATAATAACCATTAGCTTCAAATTTTATTTTTGTGAGATACATAAATACAACTAAACAATAACCAGTGTGTGTGTGTGTGTGTGTGTGTGTGTATATATATATATATATATATTGTTAAATATTTAATGACTGAACAAAGAGGATTTTAAAAACAAAACTTTAATAGATCACATGACTAGTTTCGTTGGAATGCCGACTTTGTCAAGTGTAACAGTATAAAAATATATAAACACAGAAAGACCATAAAAGCATTGCATTTCTAATACAACAGAACATGACAATTAACTGTAAATAAAATTTAAACAAGAGACTAAGTTTTAGTTGAAGCATCACCCACATGTGTGCATGTGAAATCATGTGTGTACCAATAGTGAAGGGCAGAATAGTGAGAGTCTGGCAAACTATAACTTAGGTTGCTATTCATGTGGGAGGCATCAAGAACCATTTCTTTAGATTCGTCTCTCTAGTTCATCATAACATCTGTGAACACTAGTTGTTAAATTCCAGTGCATTTGATGCTGGAGACCATCATTGGTGTTTGCAGAAAACAATACGTGGCTGGACAGGGCACTAGCCCAAATTCTGCTGTAAGATATATCTCTCTGATGTTCCTCTAAGCGAAGGAGGATTGATTTTTCAGTTTGACCATAATACGTTTTATCGCAATCACACACAATTCTGTAGCCAGCAGAAAACTGAAGATTGTGATGTTTCTCTTTCAGATGGCTTAAAATTGACTGGAGTTTGGGAAAAGTTGTGAAAAAAAGTCTTCATGTTTCACAAGATTTTGTGGCAGTAGTCCATTTCTTTAAGATTTTTGCAAGTTTTGGGGAGAGAGAACTAATATAATGTAAGAAGATGCAGGATTTGAAATTAGACATCCTCATGAGGTGGCTGATGGCAACAGTGAAAAAGAATTCTGTTTATACTTTTCTCAGAGTACCCATTTTGTTTGAAGGTACTTTGAGGTGTTTTAGTTCATTTTTAAGCTTTTGTTCGTCTAATAACAAGGATCTGGCCCGATTAGCAAGAGTAGAGATAATGCCAAATTTCTGTGTGTGTGTGTGGAGGGATATTGGTGAGAGTCATCATCATCATCATCAAATTCCTGCCATGTACCCTCAAGGGGTGTACAGGATATGATAGTACTACATGAAAAAAATTACATCGTTACTAATTTCCTATATACAATTTTCCTCCAGATCAGTCTGTTACTTGTCAAGACTCCAACATTATCAGATCTTATATTTCTATCATCTAAGGCACTTTGTACCGTATCACTCCACCTATATCTTGGTCTTTCTCTGGGTCGTTTTGCTGCCAACCTGGCAGAGAACACTTGTTTTGCTAATCTTTCCTCGCCCATTCTATTTAAGTGACCATACAACCTGAGATTAACTTTGTCAGCATCCAGGAATGCGTAAGCAATGTCAAGTTCTTTCCTAATATCCTCAGTTTTAATATGATATTGCCATTGATGCTATCTGTTCACACCTATAATCTTTCTCAGGACTCTCATATCTGTAGTCTCTAGTCATTAGTCAAGTGTTTTACTTCTGACCCAGCTCTCAGATCCATAAGTTAAAATTGGTTTGAACACTGTCTTGTATACAGCTAATTTAGTGTTCCGACTAATTTCTCTCTTATTCCATATGAAATTATTCAATTGGCTACACACCATACCAGCTTTGCTGATTCTGTTGTCTATTTCTATATTTAATTTACCATCCTCAGTAAAAATCGTGCCTAAATAGCTGAAATGTTTTACTTGTTCCACAGGTTCTCCATTCACAATGCAGTTGACATTTTCAATGATTCTGCCTATTTTCATTGTCTTTGTTTTTTATTGCTGACCTTCATACCATATCTATTACAACAGCTATTCAATTTAGTCAGAGAATCTTGCAGACTTGTAGTGGATTTATTTAGAAGTATAACATCATCTGCATAAAGCAAAGAGCTGACATTAACATCTCCAATTTTGATATCATGTTTAATACCACTTTCCTTCATAATGTGATCCATATAGATAATGAATAACAGAGGGGATAATGTACATCCTTGTCTCACACCAGATTTAACATTAAACCATCTTCCTGTACTTCCTTCAATTCTAACTGCTGACTTACAACTCAAATAAGGACTAAGTATTGCTTGATATAATGCCCTATTAACACCATATAACTGCAGCGTATTGAATAGCTTCTCTCTTGGCACCTTGTCATATGCCTTTTCCAAATCGACAAAACTTAAATACAGATCTTTGTTATATTCCCATGCTTTCTCGACTATTTGTTGTAAAATGAAGATCTGATCCTGACAGCCTCTATTTGGCCTGAATCCAGCTTGTTCTTCACCAAGCTTTTCTTCCACAATTCTTCTCAACCGTTTCTCAAGTATACTTGCATAGATCTTGCCCGGAACACTCAATAGGGAAATACCTCTGTAATTCTCACATGCAGTTTTATTTCCCTTTTTATATATGGGTACTATGACAGCTCTACTCCAATCATCGGGAATTTGTCCCTCTGTCCAGGCTTTCTGAACTATGCAGTGCAGCCACTGTAAGACTCTTATACCACCATACTTCAGCATTTCTGGTCGAATATCATCTACTCCTGCTGCCATTCCGCATTTCAAGCCTTTGATGGCTTTCTCTACTTCAAGTATGGATATGTATTCCTGACTGCATGCCTGGTCAGTGTTTTTTACAACTGTGCTGTCATTACTGCTTGTTTCATTTAGCAGTTTTTCGAAGTAATTACTCCATACTTCAAGGGTATCTTTTTCTCCCGTTTTCATGTCACCTTTATCATCTCTAACTCCTTTTACAGCACTCTTTCCTCCATTCCTAAGCTTCTTCAACAACCTCCAGAATATTTTGCCACCTTCTTGATATTTATTTTCTATATTCTTGCCAAAGTCTTCCCATGACTTTTGTTTAGCTAGTTTTACACAGTGTTTAGCATTCTTGCATTTGTTTCTGTATTCTCTAAGAGCACAAGCTGACTTATTTGACAGGAACTTTTTGATATGCTTTCTTCTTTTCCTTCACTGCCTCTTTAACTTCCTGTGTCCACCAGGGAGTTCTGATTTTTTTATCCTTACAGACAACCTCACCACATGCCTCTCTGGCAGAATCAGTCAATGTTTTCTTCAGAGTTTGCCACTGAATCTCCAAGGTTTGATTCCTGTTCTCAAACTCTTTCATTTTTTCTTCAATAATCTTTGTGTATTTTAGTCTACAGTTCACATCTGGGAGCTGCTCAACTTTTATTCACTTTAAAACTTTCTTACATGTTATTCTTTTCAATATGAAATTCAAGATTCAAGATGCTCGCAAGCACTGGAGATAACGAGTGGCTAATCCAGTATTTTGTTAGTAAATCATGCTTTCAAATTTAAAATAGCCTGAATTGACACAGTGAGATACTAATGTGAAGATCTTTTTTGAAACCTCGTTTTTTAAAAGAGTAAGAACATCTTGGGTGGGTACATTAGTAAAGAGAGATACAATGTCAAAACTGACCATAACATCGGAGTTGTTGAGTTTGATGTCTTTCATCTTGGATATAAAGTCTGAGGAGTTTTTAATGAATGAAGCAGATTTATCTGTAAGGCATTTCAACAAAGAAGTGAGAAACTTCAACAAGTTGTATGTGAGAGTTCAATACCTTCAATTATAGGTCTTAAAGGAGTATCTTCCTTGTGTATCTTCGGAAGACCATACAGTCGGGGAATAAGTGAATGAAGTTGAGTGAAGGGAAAGGCAGATATTTTCTGGTAATTCTGTAGTAGTTCTCAGAAGATTATTAGTGCAGTTGTGAAGCTCTCTAGTGGGATCTCTATCAAGCTGAGTGAGAATAAGTGTCCAAGTCTAGTAACTCTAATATTTTGTGGCACTAGTCCATTTTGTTAAGAATTACTGTAGCATTTCCTTTGTTAGCTGGGAGGATTATGATGTCTTGATTGTTTTAAAGTTGTTTTAGGACTTGTCGTTCACAAGGAAGAATATTATCTGCAGGAGGTTTGGCACTATTAATTGCAAAAATGGATTCCATGCGAAGTAAATTTGCATCTTGGGTTGGAACTAGAGAGGCAGCCTTTTCGATTTTCATGAGGAAGACTTCTTTTGGAATGGATCTGGGAGAAAGAACAAAATTGAGCCCTTTAGAAAGGATATTTTCTTCTGCGGCTGCGAGGGTTATCGGAAGATTTATTAACAACCACTTTGTTATGAGCGAGAGAATGATTTGTAAAGGAGGATTGTTCCTATAGATGTTTAAGAGAATCAAACTTTTTTTTATAAGTTTTATTTTGTAGATGTTTTGTGCTCTAGTTGTTAAAAGGTTGCTAATCTCTTAAGTGTTGTTCCAGGAGACATTGTCAAGGGAGATTTCTAATTGACTTTCAAGCAAAGTTTTTTTGGAAAACAAGGATTGCGATACATTTAGTATCGCAATCCTTTCAGAAAGGAGTTCTAATTTAGCTTTGCATAAATTCTGTGGGCCCATTCTGTTTTAATGTTCTCTTTGAATTGAATAAATTTAGGAATAATGGAGTGGAACTTACAACCTTTTGAGAAAATCAATCAGTTGATGAAAAGTCTAATGCTCTTGAGGGTCTTCCAGTATACTTTGATAAGATGTTGGGTATCCTCGTCATCAGGAATATAATAATTATTATTAGAAAGTTGTTTTACTCGGTTTGTTTTGTTAAATATTTAATGACTGAACACCAAGGATTTTAAAAACAAAACTTTAATAAATCACAACTAGTTTCGTCGGAACGCTGACTTGGTCAGGTGTAACAGCATAAAAAAATATAAACACAGAAAGACTATAAAAGCATTGCATTTCTAATACAACGGAACATGACAATTAATTGTAAATAAAGTTTAAATGAGAGACTGAGTTCTAGTTGAACCATCACCCACATGCATGCGTGTGAAATCGCATGTGCGCCAATATTGAATGGCAGAACCATGAGAGTCTCTTTACTAATGATGTTGAAAGTTTATTTTTCACTTGGTTAGACTATAATAAATTTAGTTTAATCCTTTATCTAAGTGTGAGCAAACAAAGTTTGCACCTGAAAATATCTTCAGGACTGAATATGGTGTTGTACTACCCCACTGGGGTAAGGAAGGTACTACTGGCCCCAGTAAGGTAGTACAACACTGGGCAACTCGTAGCAAAGGTGGACCAAGCTAACCACACTCCTATCCCAGTATCTCCCATAATGCAAAACACATCTCCTTGTGAATATGTATAATGTTATGCATTAAGAGATTGGCCACTACCCAAACTAGTTTCGACCTTTATTAAGGTCTCTTCAGTGGGAGCCAGGCCCAGAGGTGGAGATACCAGGCAGAAGCAATAGCAAGGTCATCCTTACCTATAGGAGTTGCCAAAAGGTGTGCCAACTTTTTCATTAAATTACTCTGGATTTAGAGAAAGATGTTGAAAGTTTATTTTTCGCTTGGTTAGACTATAATAAATTTAGTTTAATCCTTTATCCAAGTGTGAGCAAACAAAGTTTACGCCTGAAAATATCTTCAGGACTGAATATGGTGTTGTACTACCCCACTGGGGTAAGGTAGGTACTACTGAACCCCTGGGTCAGTAGTACCTACTGACTCTGGGCCTGGCTCCCACTGAAGAGACCTCAATAAAGGTCAAAACTAGTCTGGGTAGTGGCCCATCCCTTAATGCATAACATTATACATATCCGCAAGGAGATGTGTTTTGCATTATGGGAGATACTGGGATACGAGTGTGGTTAGCTTGGTCCACCTTTGCTAACTGAGTAAATCAATCTATAAACATACACACACACACAAATTGTTCCCACTATCAACTACTACTACTATACTTATGAACAGCAATATAGAGGGGTAACCTATTTTATTTCACAACAGCATAATACATGTTACTATATTATACCTCTAATTACTGCTTAACATGATATCAGTGTTCTCCCCAGAAATTTTTACCGGCCAGGTGGAATGAAGCATTAGCCAGGCATAGAAAAATTTTGAATGAGTTAAGAAAGACTCTTTTTCATAACAAATTAAAATAGTAAATTTATTAGAAATTACTTCAAACAAAGATAATATTTTATATAGTAATTATAACAAACAAGACTAGGATTTTTCTTATTTTCTCATTAAGTAACGAAAAACCTTGTAATGCTCACAGCTTAAAATTCTATACATTAATTCTTCTCTTCTTAAAAGCCAAGTTGTCAGCAGCTTTTTGTAATTAAAGTCTGTTGGATCTGGTCCCTCCAGTGAAATCAGCATCAGATTATTTAGAGTGTTCTGACTGATGCGATTTCCTCATACAGGTTTTTATCCTTTTTAATGCGGAGAAATCCCCTTTCACGTTCAGCTGTGCTCACAGGTATGGCCAGTCCAACAGCGGCTAGTTTTGCTAAATTTGGAAAAGACTCTTTGAGCTCAGATGTTGTTGCTAATTTCAGCAGTATTTGCCTTGGATCTAGATTTTTGTATGACTGTCCATTAATCATTTTTGATGCAACTGCCCATTCTAGTTTAGTACTTTCATAGTTTAAAACTGCAGGACTTCCATTTCTAGAATATGAATCAAAAAGAATTTCAGAAGCCTCACATTGATCATGACCTTCTGCATTGAAAAGCAGGAAATGATTGGCATATCTGGAAATCTTGCCTCTAGATGTTTAATAACTGTGACTATGTATTTATCATATATTGTCTTCTTAAACATAATAACATTAGAATCTGAATAATCAATGTGAAGGTCTGACTATTCACCTGAAAGTTGCTGATGAAGATTTTGGAAATGACCGCCAGGAGTGTCTTTCAATTCCATGATGGATAGTTTTCTGGCTTCTAAGACTGGCTCTATTTCAGTTAAGTCAACATCTTGCCTTTGCCATGATCTAGACAAGTTAGATAAATGCGGTAACACATCTGAAAGCATCATTAGTGAAGCTATGAAATTATATGTTCTGATATATTTATTTAAACCTTCAGCTGTGATATCATTTCGTTCGGTGGCCTCTCTTTCCAATGTAGCTATAACACTCACCATGCATTCTCTTAGAGACTATATTGCAGAATCATGATACAGCCATCTAGTGTCACTAGCCATTTTAAGTTTAATATGAGGACTGTTCAGTATATTTGGGATTTGGGTTGTGCAGCCAACCTGACTGAGGAATTTTGGAAGAAGAAAAACAATTGCCTTAAGATATCATTAAACATGACTAAATAAATTTTTACGATAAAGTTACAAGAGCATTGGATGAGAGAAAGGCATATACTGCCATTTTCTTAGACTTAGCGAAGGCATTTGACAGGATGCCACATGTTAAGCTCATATTTAAGTGGAAGCACATGGTCTGGATGTCAGATTGGTCAACTGGATTCAGGATTGGCTGTCCGATAGGTATCGGAAAGTTGTGTATGGTGGGGCAGTTTCAAGGAAGCAGAGAGTTACAAGTGGGGTCCCACAGGGCTCAGTACTGGGACCTATATTGTTTATCCTTTATATCAATCACTTTGTCAGGGGATTGCAAGGGGATATTCAGTTGTTTGCGGATGATGTGAAGCGGGGAAGGATTATTAGTAATAGTGCAGATGCAGCAGCCCAGCAAGAGGATTTGAATAAGCTAGATAGATGGGCAAATGAATGGGGGTTTCGGTTTAATGCAGCAAAATGTATGGTCTTGAGGTTTGGGAAACATCGATGGGACACTGCATACTCTATGGGAGGAGTTATACTGGAGGAAGTAGGGGAGACAAGAGATCTGCGGTTGATGATTGATAGAAACCTGAAATTTAGGGGACATATTGCAAAGGTGGTGAAGGTAACACAGAGGATCGCTGCAATAATGAGAAGGACGTTGACCTGCAGAGATAAAACAGTTACAATTCCGTTGTATAAGACCCTGATCAGACCACACTTAGACTACTGTTCTCAGATTTGGTCCCCAGGATTTGAAGGGGATAAATTAACTGTGGAAAGGGCACAAAGGCAGATAACAAAGATGGTTTCAGGGCTGTACAATGATAGTTATGAGGATCGGCTGAGGGAATGTGGACTGCAGAGTTTGGTGGATAGAAGGAGAGGTGATATGATTGAGATTTTTAAACTGTTGAGAGGTGGTTACAGGGTTGACACTGGAGAGTTCTTTCACTTGGTTGAACAGCAGGAAGGAGTGATGACAATAGGCTATCCCTGGAAGTTACAAAAGGAATCTGTGAGCAAGAGGGTGAGGAGTGGTTTCTTTGGATGGAGGGTGGTTGAACCATGGAATGTATTGCCTGATGGAGCGGTGAGAGCAAGAACGGTCAATGAGTTTAAGGAGTGGTATGATAGACTTTTGTTTCTTGGGGGGGAGACCTCCCCTCGATGAGTCTTGATAGACTTTGTGTTTCTTAGGGAGGACCTCCCACGATGAGTCTTTTGACTCCATGGAGGCCTGAATAATAATAATAAGGCACTTCAGCAGCTGCTTGGGCACTAGCATGAGTCAGTTGGTGGTTTACACAATGACAGTTGACCATGAGTCCATCTGTTTTATCTTTGAGCAGTTTCGCAACTCCCTTTTGCTTTCCAATCATGATAGCTGCTCCATCAGATCATAGGCCCACCAGATTACAAGTTTTTAAGCCTGGACATTATTATTATTATTATACACCTCCAGGAAGTCCAAAGACTCATTGAGGGAGAGTGTGCCAACAGAATCGAACAATTGGTCCCCTTCCAACTACTAACCACGCTCAAACTTTCTTAACTCTTTGTGAGCAATTAGTAGCAGAGGCTCTACCAATCGACCAACCTTGTCAAGGGTTTCAATTACTTTGTTAGTTATAGTCTCAGCTTTGCCATCAATGATATTGCAAGTTGATACAAAACTAACCCTTGCCTTTGCCATGATCTAGACAAGTTAGATAAATGCGATAACACATCTGAAAGTATCATTAGTGAAACTACGAAACTGTATGTTCTGATATATTTACTTAAACTTTCAGCTGTGATATCATTTCATTCAGTGGCCTCTCTTTCCAATGCAGCTATAACACACTAAGTTGACAAACATATTTAATGTACACAATCAGCTGTTTTAAAACTGAGATGTCTGTAGTTTCGTCACATAAAACACTGAAATAATCTGCAGAATGTATACTTTTCAGAATTTCAGATTTAATTTCTGATGCTAAAATATCAATCAACTCTTGCATTATTCTTTCTGATGTATAATGTGCATTTTTACCAGCGTTAAGATGTTCTAAGTAGGAACAGCCCATAGCCTTGCAATGCTCAAGCAATTTTTCAAATAATGTAGTATATGGTAACTCATTTTTGCTAACCAATACATCGATCTTAAAGCTCCCAGAAAAGCATCGCTCTGAAAGTTATTCAAAATTGAAATTAATTTTACAATTTGCCCTATTCCAGTTTATTCTAGTACAGGTAGTCCTCAACTTATGACAATTTGCGCTTACGATGGCCAAAATTATTATTATTAAAAATTCTCTAATTTAACTTTGACGCCAGCAATTATTATTATTAAAAATTCTCTAATTTAACTTTGCCGCCAGCATATACATACATACAATATATCACATTGCTTTTGTATACGCATTGTAGCGTTGCCGTTAGTCGATAAGCAATAGCTGCTGCTATGGTTCATCCACTTCTAACTTATCACAGCCTTTGGCACGTTAGTTGCTAATCAGCAGTCGAAATGTTCGTTTTTCTCTCGTTGCAATTTTTGTATCTCGTCGTAACCCTATCAATTCCAGTAAGAGAAGTAAAACTACTGATGAAAATTCCAACATAAAAAAGAAGGTGAGGAAAGCTTTAAGTTTAGATGTTAAAATGAAGTTGATTAAATGAAGTTGATCAAAGGAAAGAAAGTAAGTGAAATAGCACGAGAAGAAAAACTATCGTATTCAACTGTTTCAACAATCATAAAAGATAAATCGAGAATAATGGAGGCAGCTAAAGGGGCAGTTAATATGAAATGTACAATTTTAACGAAAAAAAAGAGAAGGGCCAATTCATGAAATGGAGAAGCTTTTAATGATATGGATAGATGATCAAATCAACAAGAATATTCCTCTCAGTTTGTTCACAATTCAAACAAAAGCATGCAGCCTATATGACAATTTAAGGAAACAACAAGAAGATAAATATGGCGAGCATACATTTAACGCTAGTAAAGGTTGGTTTTCGATTCAAAAGCCGATTTAACTTATATACCATATGAATAACGGGAGAAGCTGCTAGTTCCAATTTTGAAAGTGCTGAAATTTTCAAGAAAAATCTGAAAGAGATGATAAAAGATGAAGAATATTTGCTAGAGCAGATTTTTAACATAGATGAAACTGGACTGTTCTGGAAAAAGAATGCCAGAACGAACTTACATTTACAGAGAAGCTACATCGCCGCCTGGTTTTAAGGCATTTAAAGATAGGATTACACTTCTTCATGGAGGAAATGCTGCTGGTTTTAAATTAAAAGCATTTCTTATTTACCGTTCACAAAACCCCAGAGCTTTGAAAAACATTGACAAGAATAAATTGCCGGTGTACTACAGGATCCTAAGGCTTGGATGACAATTATATTATTTTAAGACTCGTTCTTAAATTGTTTAATTCCAGAAGTACGTGCCTACTGTCTTGAAAAAAACATTCCTTTTAAAATTCTATTGCTGCTTGACAATGCTCCAGGACATCCTCTTCACATCGCCAATTTGAATGAAAATATAAATGTGATGTATCTACTGCCCAATACAATAGCTGTGATCCAGCTTATGGATCAAGGTTCAATTGCTACATTCAAGAACATATTACCTGAAAACTACATTTTCTCAAGCAATAACAGCAATGGACAACGATGCTATAACATTATGCGAGTTTTGGAAAAATTACGATATTAAACAATGTATCGAGAACATTGGAACTTCATGGAAGTAAGTATCGAAACAATGTATGCGAGGAATTTGGAAGAAGTTACTATCGCAGGAGACACTTGAAGAGTACAGTAAGCATAGTATGTTAGAACAAATTGGAGAAGAAATCTTTGAAATTGCAAGAAAACTGGATTTAGAAATCAATATTACCGATATAGAAGAATTAGCAGATCACGAAGAAGGTGAACTGACTGATCAAGACTTGATTTTCCAAAATTGTAGGAGAAGAAAGGAATAACGAGGAAGAGGAAGAAGAGAAATCGTTAAAAAAATTTACTGTAAAAGGATTAGCTGAAGTATTTTCTAAACTAAATCAAGGACTTCAGCTACTCGAAAATATGAATCAAGACACTGATTGCTTTGCCAAAGTCGAAAAGCAAATTCGAGAAGCAGTCGGGTGTTATCACGAAATATATGAAGAAAGAAAACAAACCCAACAGACAACATTAACCAATTTTCTTATTTCTACTCCGGATCACGAGAAATAACCATATCGTCGAATAAGTGACAGTTACTCACCTGTTTAATTAAAGACACTGTTAATAAGTTTTTTTTGTTTATGTTAACTAATATTTAAAGGATTTCAAAGTAAAGTAAGTGCACCATTTTTGATATGCGTTTATGTATTTATTTCTTAAATTTTTTTTTTTAATTTTGTATTTATATGTGCTAATAAATAATTTATAAATGTTTTTTGATTTCTGTTATAATATGAAAATATTATAACAGAAATCAAACAAATCAACAATTAACAAAAGTCCTCGACTTACAACGGAGAGGTTGGAATGTAACCCCGTCGTAAGTCGAGGACTACCTGTATACGTTTTTCAATTATATCTGAACAAGAATCAGTGTGTAACTTGCTTTGATCATGGTCAATCAAGCTTTCTTTTCAAAGTCTTGTGCATGGCATAGTTACCCAAATCACTTCCTTGTTTGTGGGTTGTCTCTTTCTGTATTTCATACATGTGGAATACATCATTCCATTATCTTTCACCACTAACCAATGGAATTTTTTAGACCACTCACTATTAATACCTGATAGTGTTTAGACGCACGTTTTACATTTGAAAGAGACTCTGCAGAAATCTGTGATTCTGTTGTTGGTTTGGTGTCTTTGCTACTATGCTTATCGGTTTCATCTTTCTTAAAATAACTTAAGACTGTGGTTTTCTGACTTGACTTTTTACTCATTATGGATTAATTTAATAAATACAAAATATCATTGTTATTAAATATAATCAGAACAAATCACTGAATTCTGCACTGACAGTAATACCCAAGACACATAACGCACGTTATGTCGCCATTCATGGAAAAAAGGAAAATAATAAAACAAGACAAATATATGGGTTCTGGGCAGAGTTCATGTTGTATAAATAGTGAGAACCAAGGCAATTTGGATTTCGGTCTTGGTCTCATAAGGCTCACTGGTAAATTTTCAAAACTTCACTTTCTTTCTACATTGGCTATAAAACATAGATGGATCCACAATTTCCTCCATTTTGATATAATTAAATTATTATTTAATTTCATACAGAATGTTATATTTAAAAAACAATGCAGCATAAATCTTACTTCTTCAAATAACAAAAATATTAACGGAACTTACTTTAAATTGTGAAATACTGAGAATAATTATAGATTTAATAATCAAAAGGAATTCATGATGAACTGACTTTTTTTCATGATGAACTGAATTTCTGACTTTTGAAAACAAACTTTTAATGAATGCGTTGGTAGCTAGCATCGAAAGAAATTGTAACACTCATTAGCCTTGGAAACTCTTCTATTTGAAGAGTCGAGCAAGATAATGGGAGGTTCTTCCCGATTATATCACATGTAATGGGAATTTGTCTGCTTTGGCTGGCTGAATACCGAAGCAAAACCAAATATTTGGTGCATCCTACAAAATATCACTAGTACTTTAGTACTTTTGAGTTTCTTATTCGATTTTGAAACAATGTGGGATTTAATATCCCCTTAATTTAAATACTAGTACTTTATTTACTTCACATTGTTATTATCACCATCACCAGCCAGGCTGGCTGACTGGTTGGCATAATCATTCTCAAACCCAAGGCTAAGGGTTTGAATCCCACCATAGGCATGGATCATTTGTGAATGTTATTAAGTGGCAGATGAATTTCATCTCTTGGTAGGATGACTGCCACATGTTCAACAGAAGCTTGAAGTTGCTTGAAAAGTAACATGTTTGGTTTCTAGAAATGGATTTCAGAATGATCTAAGCCCTCCATGGTACGAATACTAACATACTATAGGCAAAATAGTTTCTTAGGATGGGATTAATCTTAAAAAAAAAACAAAAAACATCATTAATACTCATAAAATAGGTGATTTATATCTGTTTTAATAGAGTGTGTGTGTTTCTTAGAAAGATTAGCGTTTTACAGTATAATGTATTTATTGTATTTCGTATATTTCATAACATCTGTTAAGATACAGACATATTAAAGCAGTGCTGCACCAAAAACACAGACAACAGAGCCCCAACTAAAAGGAATGCTAATCTGAATAGTGAAGTTGAGAATTGAGAAGGCTGGCTCCCTACTGAAGAGAAACATGCAAGTAATGAAAAATAATAAGAATAGTAAAAATAAAGTAATGAAATCTCAAGAGTAAAGCAAATTATTAGACAGATAATACTGGGAATTAAAGAACAAGGTGAAAGTTTAGAGGAGAATAGGAAGGACTAAAAAAAGTTAAGCAGCAAAAGGAGAGACAACAAAGCACTAAACAAGGTAAGATATTCACCATAAAATATTATTACCAGAATCACATTTAATTTAAATGTCTTTATTTGTAAAATTTTCGGCTAAGTGGCATAGCCATTATCAACACAATTATGGCAAAACACAAAAAAGAGAACAATTCAATTGAAAGTGTGTGTGATATCATGTGCACTATTGGTTGCGGGAGAATAGCTCCATTTGCATTAATAGATATCCAAAATAAATTAGTTAATAAATTATTTTTAAATATAAACAAAAATTAATTACAAATTAAGGAAAACACGAATGATGAATACTAGATAAAATAAGTACTCTTCATTCATGATGGATGACAAGTATAACTTCCCAAAATTGATAGTTTCAGGCAATCATTTTTATAGAGAGATCTTCTGATGCCTATTATCAGATCCAATACTCTCAAACCCTTGGTACGTTCCATCACATGCTGTTTTAGGTAATTATTCCTTAGTAAATTTATAAATTCCATTTCTGTCTTGCATTATGCCCATTCCTTCTTCCAATTAATATCCCTATTTTTGAAGTTTATTATTATTATTATGTAACACCTCCAAAGACTCAGCGAGGGAGGGAATCTACTCTACAACTCTGTCTCCACTACTCAATCCACCAACTACAGTGAACTGCATCATTTACACCAATGCCCACTACCACCACTAGTATTTTCACAGACAATCACAATCATCGATGCCCACAATGCAGGCCTGGCTGGTGGCGTGTGCGAAGTGCACAATATACACAGGCGCCACAGAAGAAAAGGCACCTAAAAGATGTCAAAAAATATGAGATAAGAGTTTAAACGAACAACGAATGGTACAAAATGGTACATATAATTATGAATGTACATTATCTTCTGTTCGAGCCCCCTTCAGATCTTCCCAGAAACGAACAAATAAATTCTGAAATTGTATCCTGGGCCTGATTATATCACTGTAATTTTTGATTAAAATTTACAAAAATATACCTAAAATAGTTCTTTATTTTTTGATGTATCATAAATCAACTTATGATTAATTGTTGACTTCTGTGTAAGGGCTGTATCCTAATTTTAATCGGATCGGATGCATGTGGTTCGGCCCTAAAAGTTGACTCACTACTGATAACTCATTCTTCTCGACATTTGAGCCTGTTATATTAGTGGGCTGTTAGGGCAGCATCAGCGACACAAAATAATCGGCAACCTTGAAGAACTCTTTGCAAATTTACTGATTGCATTGAGAATACTATTGACTTTGCCTATTTCAGTTGCTAAGAGAAAGAGAACATTTTCTAAATTACAATTAATAAAGAACTATCTGTGATCAAGCATGAGTCTAGAAAAACTAAATGGTTTGGCACTAATTTCAATAGAAAATAATACTGCCCATTCTATCAACATTGATGTACTGCGACAGGATTTTGCGAAAATGAAAGCCAGACGAGTCCCTTTCAGCAAACTTAATGTAAAGAATATATGAATAAATCTCTAAACTTTATATTACTATTTTATATTTTGAAAATTTATAACTTGAAAAAATTTGTATAAGCAGGACTAATCCATAGGTAACATTATACTGTAAAGCGGTTTTCATTTCCTGTTCGTTTTATTCACACTTTATTGAAAAAAAAAACTTTTATGGAAAGGCGGCGAACATTAATCGCACACACAAGAAAAATACTATGTGCCAGTCCTGCCACAGTAGGTTTGAATTTTTTTGAATGGTAGTTTAGTTGTAACCATTACACATCAAATTGCTTTAAATTTCATTTAGTCTATTTAACAAAAGGGAATCAGAAACAGACAGCATGAGTTCTATGTACAAGACTCTTGATAATACCCATCTTCTGTGATGAACGATGGTAGGAGAATGAGTGAATTTATCTATCAGTAAAGAGTAAAGGGTGACACTTCCAATAAACTGAAAATTCAGCATGAAATATCGGATTACGAATTATTAAGATATCCAAAAAGGTCAGTTTGTTATTGGATTCACATTTAATGATGAACATGATGAAGTACAAGGAGTATATTTTGTCTAGGAACTGAAAACATCTATTATCAGCATCTTCAGAATCTTACTGCCCACACTAGCTGCCATATTAAAAACAGTCTTGATTTTAAAGAGAAAATAAAAAGATCTAGTGTCTGACCACAGATGTGAGATCCTCAGCTGGCAAAGTGCCAAGAAGACTCAATTTATGTTGGAGGGAAGAAAGGAATAAGGCGATGTACAAATTCATTACCAACACGCAAAACATGTGCTTTATACGTAAAATCTTCCAACTGTTGTACAAGCAAAATAGTTACCACTTAAAAAACTAGAATTTTCATAAAAGCAAAGCTAATTTTCCGACGTATAATAAACACTCATCCAACGGAATGCATCGATTACCCTAATATGGATTTGTATTATGGAGACGAATTCGGAATGGATTCGCCTTCTTCTGCCATGCGCAGAAGTGTCGAGGGGGTCTCGAATTTGTGGCAGCAGAGTATATCCCAGGGAACTAGGGCGAACAACGAAAAGTAAGCTACTGGAACAAATCCTGAAATAAACCCCAACTCAACATCACCAGAGTTCAAGATCGGTACTATCAACACAAGAAGCCTGAATGGCAAAAATAATGGAGCTAGCTGAGTAATTGGATAAGTACCAGATCGAAATTCTGTCATGTTGTACCATCATTTTATAATTTGGTTTAAGCCAATAAGAATACAATTTGGGTGGCTAAATCCTAAATTTCCAACACATCCTCACTCATTCAGTATTCAGGTCATTACCTAAGGGTGCACCACAAGAAGGTGAGCATTTTGGACATTAGGTCAGAAGCCATGGTCGGTTCTTTGCATTCCTTTAAAGGTTATGAAACAAAAACTGGTGAGATCATTCTAAGCAATAAATACAAAATGCTATATTCAGGCAATAACAATCAAGGAAAAAGATGGAGTAGCTATAGTATTCAACATTAAATATGACACTAATCTTCTTGAATGGCAAGCAATATCAAGTAGAGTGATGTGGACAAATATCATGGAGAACTGGACGAGACTTATTTGTGCTTATGGTCCCACAGAAGGTTTTACTAAGATAGAAGTGAAGGTTCTTTGAGGCTTAAGAGAAAGCAATTGACACAATGAATAAGGAAAAGTTGTTCCTTGTTGAGGATCTAAATAGCAGGGAAGGAAATGATTATCATCATCATCATCATCAAATTCCTGATATATACCCTCAAGGGGTGTACAGGATATGATAGTACTACATGAAAAATTTACATCATTACTAACTTCCTATCTACAATTTTCCTCCAAATCAGTCTGTTAAATGTTAAGACTCCAATATTATCAGATCTTATATTTCTGTCTTCTAAGACACTTTTTACTGTATCAATCCACCTATAATCTTGGTCTACCTCTGGGTCTTTTGCCTGCCAACCTGGCAGAGAACACTTGTTTTGCTAATCTTTCCTTTCCCATTCTGTTTAAGTGACCATACCACCTGAGATTAGCTCTGCTAAAGCATTCCTGGATGCGACAATCTCAGGTTATTTTCTAATGACCTCGTTTTTAATATGATATTGCCATTAATGCCATCTGTTCCTTCTCCTAATCTTTCTCAGGACTCTCATATCTGCAGTCTCTAGTCTTTGGTCTAGTGTTTTACTTCTAACAGCTTTCAGATCCATAAGTTAAAATTGGTTTAAACTGTCTTGTATACAACTAATTTAGTGTTTTGGCTAATTTCTCTCTTATCCCATATAAATTTATTCAGTTGACTTCCTACCATACCAGCTTTGTTGATTCTGATTCTAGTGGTAAGACTTATACGTTGGTTAGACATAACTGGTAATTAATTTACGGAATTAACAACGTATGTAAAGTAAATTAATTAAAGATAACTTTAATGAACCACTTCTATATTTCGACAATGTCACATTGTCATCTTCAGGAACATAAAGATATGGTATGTGCACTAAAGGAACTAACAAAGCAAATGAGGAAGAAATTAAGACACTAATTTTGTTCCTAAAGTCCTAATGGTGCCCTCTTGCGGGCTAATTTGGTAGTCTTGGCCGTTGGGCTGAAGTTCTCATAATGAAAGTCTCCCAAATTTGGGGCAGTTTCATGCACCCAAATTTGTTGAGGTTAGGAACGTTTTTTAGAGCTGCTGAAGATTCTTTGAATAATCTTTCGTATTTAAACTTGCTGCGATGGATTATTTTTGTCTTCTTCCAACGAATTTTATGGTGGGTATCTAAGGCATGGTCTGCCAGCCCAGAGCGGCTGTACTGGTGAAACCGGATGTAGTCTTGGTGTTCTGAAATCATGATATTTGTTGTTCTGCCTGTTTGGCCAAAGTAGGACAATTTGCAGCTGCAAGGGACCTGGTATACACCAGGTAGGTCTAGGGGAAGTGGTTGGTTTTTGGTAGAGCAGGTAAGGAATGCCAACTTTCTATATGGTCTATAACAAGAAAGTCAGGTCATATTTTTTTTGAGGATATTGGTTATTTTCTCAGAGGTGCCCTGGATGTAGGGGATAGTGATAGACTTGGTGTAGTCTTTATTGTTGAGGGGGGGAGGGGGGTTGTGGTTTTCAGGTTTTAGTATTTTTTGGATTTTTTTGGGGTTATAGCCATTGGCTAAGAAAGTGTTGAGGATGTGGTTTAGTTCCATAGTCAGGGCCTTGTCATCTGAGCAGATTAATTTTGCCCTGTTATATAGTGTTTTTATCACCCCATATTGTTGTGAGGGGGGGTGATGGGATTGCTGGTGAATGTATCTGCCAGTGTGGGTGGGTTTTCTGTAAACAGAGAAAACCAAAGATCCATCAAGCTGGCGGGTGATTAAAGTGTCTAGGAAGGGGAGGGTGTTGTTTTCCTCTTTTTCTAAGGTGAACTGGACTCTGGGATGTTGGTTGTTTAAGTGTGTTAGGAAGGAGTGGAGCGAGTCTGAGCCATGTGGCCAAATAGCAAACACATCATCCACATAACGAAGCCAAATAGTGGGTTTTTGTGGGGTGGAGTTTAAGGCTTTTTCTTCAAATGTCTCCATAAAGAAATTGGCCAAGGGTGGGGAAAGTGGTGAACCCATGGCTGTCCCCTCTATCTGTTTGTAGACCTTTCCTTGCCAAACGAAATAGCCTGAGTTCATTGTGAACTGAAATAGGGCTGAGATATCGGGAGGAAACTTGGCTTGGATGAGCTCAAGGGTTTCTTTGAGTGGGACATTAGTGAATAGGGAGGAGACGTCAAAACTGACCATTATGTCAGTGTGTTGGAGTGCGAGGTTTTCTATACTGGCTTTAAAGTGGGCCGAGTTTTTTATGTGTGATGGTGTGTTGCCAGTGTAGTGTGTGAGCGTTTTGGCTAAATGTTTGGCTAATTTATATGTGGGGGAATCAATGCCATCCACTATGGGACGTAATGGCACATTTTGTTTATGTATTTTTGGGAGTCCATATAATCGGGGGGGTCTAGAGTTATAAGGTTTAAGCTTGTTGGTGACTTCCACAGGCCAAGAAGTGACTTTCTTAAGGAGTCTGTGGATAGTGCTAATCTGAGAGCTGGTCGGATTATATTCAATGGGGAGGTAAGTAGTACGGTCTCGTATTAAAGAATTTAGCTTACCTTTGTAGTCTTTTTGATTGAGTACCACAGTGGCGCTTCCCTTATCAGCTTTGGTGATTACTATTTTTTTTTTGTTGTTTTTTAATTCTTGTAGGGCTGTATATTCGTTTTTGGATAAGTTGGATTTTGGAGGTTTGGCTTTAGTGAGAACACCGACTACATCCAGTCTCACGTTGTTGGCGATATGGATAGGCAGGTTGCGAATTCCACGCTCTATTTGAATCATGATTTCTTCAGCAGGAATCCTTTTTGGAGCTAGGGCGAAATTGTGACTACGTGAAAGTGCGGTGAGTGCTTCAGGCTTTAAAACTGCCGACGAGAGGTTGACTACTGTGTTAAGTGGTGGCTGGGGTACAGAAGTAGAAGTCTTGGTCAGGTTTTTGTATTTTTTTTACGTGCTGACTACGTATTTTTTCGAATTCCTTTCTTGCCGATGTGCATGATATGTCATGGAGTATCGACCATAGATCAAGGCCGAGTGTGTTAGAAAGCTCTTCCTCTAGCGCCCGTACGTTTTTGTTTTCGTCGGCAAGGAGAACGCGCGTCGCGGTAATTTGTTCTCTTAACAGGGCGAAGCTAGTGCGGTTATAAATGCGTAGAGCTTTCTCGGAAGTGAAACGGTGCTTCAATTTGACACAGTTGGGGATCACTTTGTTATCCCGGCAGCGTTTTAGGAACGTCAGGCGATTTATTTGCCTCGATATCTTTAACCTCAATTTGCCGTATTGACGGGCCTTTCGTGCGATTGCATCTCCGTGGATGATCATGATTCTAGTGGTAAGACTTATACGTTGGTTAGACATAACTGGTAATTAATTTACGGAATTAACAACGTATGTAAAGTAAATTAATTAAAGATAACTTTAATGAATCACTTCTATATTTCGACAATGTCACATTGTCATCTTCAGGAACATAAAGATATGGTATGTGCACTAAAGGAACTAACAAAGCAAATGAGGAAGAAATTAAGACACTAATTTTGTTCCTAAAGTCCTAATGGTGCCCTCGTAACTTCCAGGGATGGCCTCTTGTCATCACTCCTTCCCGCTGATCAACCAAGCGAAAGAACTCCCCAGTGTCAACCCTGTAACCACCTCTCAACAGTTTAAAAGTCTCATTCATATCACCTCTCCTTCTTCTATCCACCAAACTCTGCAGTCCACATTCCCTCAGCCGATCCTCATAACTATCCTTGTACAGTCCTGAAACCATCTTTATCATCCATCTTTGTATGATTTCCACAGTTGATTTATCCTCTTCAAATCCTGGGGACCAAATCTGAGAACAATAGTCCAAGTGTGGTCTGATCAGAGACTTATACAATGGAATGATAACCCTCTTATCTCTGCAGGTCAGTGTCCTTCTCATAATTACAGCAATCCTCTGTGTTACCTTCACCACCTTTGCAATATGTCCCCCTAAACTTCAGGTTTCTATCAATCATCAACCCCAGATCTCGTCTCCCCTACTTCCTCCAGTATAACTCCTCCCATAGAGTATGCAGCATCCCATCGATGTTTCCCAAACCTCAAGACCTTACATTTTGCTGCATTAAACTGACATCCCCCATTCATTTGCCCATCTATCTAGCTTATTCAAATCCTCTTGCAGGGCTACCACATCTGCACTATTACTAATAATCCTTCCCAGCTTCGCATCATCTGCAAACAACTGAATATCCCCTTGCAATGTCACTGATATAAAGGTTAAACAAGATAGGTCCTAGTACTGAGCCCTGTAGGACCCCCACTTGTAACCCTCTGCCTCCTTGAAACTGCTCCACCATACACAACTCTATGATACCTATCAGACAGCCAATCCGGAATCCAGTTGATCAATTGACATCCAGACCCACGTGCTGCAAGTTAAATATCAGCTTATCATGTGGCACCCTGTCAAATGCCTTCGCTAAGTCTAAGAAAATTGCAGTATATGCCTTTCCCTCATCTAATGTTCTTGTAACTTTATTATAAAAGGCTAGCATACTGCTAAAACAAGAGCGCCCTTTCACAAATCCATGTTGACTCTCACAGATAACATTACCCTCATCTGCCCAATGCCGTATATGATACCGATACCTATCAGACAACCAATCCGGAATCCAGTTGACCAATTGACATCCAGACCCACGTGCTGCAAGTTAAATATCAGCTTATCATGTGGCACCCTGTCAAATGCCTTCGCTAAGTCTAAGAAAATTGCAGTATATGCCTTTCCCTCATCTAATGTTCTTGTAACTTTATTATAAAAGGCTAGCATATTGCTAAAACAAGAGCGCCCTTTCACAAATCCATGTTGACTCTCACAGATAACATTACCCTCATCTGCCCAATGCCGTATATGGTCCCTCACTACTTTCTCCAAGATCTTAACAACTACTGATGACACACAAACTGGTCTATAATTAGACACTTCCAGTCTGCTACCACCCTTATGCAATGGCACTATCTTACCTTCCTTCTATTCCATGGGCACCTTTCCCACAGTCAGACTTTCATTGAAAAGCCAGGTTAAAGGCACTGTCAGTTCCCTAGCACATTCTCTCAAAACTCATGGTGAAATATCATCCAATCCCAAAGCTTTATTGACATCCAGAGTTCTCAGTATCAGAAACACACTCTCCTCCTGCTCCTCTAAACCTCAAACCTTCTCTATCCCTCTAGTATTTAAATTAACTCCTCCAGGATGAAATACTCCAATAAAGTGGTCATTGAACAATTCCACTATATTCTGCATCGGTCACTCTATTCCCATTTTTATCCCACAATATCATTCTTCCACAGTTATTTCTCCTCCTAATGGCCACATAGCTAAAAAATTCCCCAGGATTTTCTTTGGATTTTTGGGCTAATCTCCTCTAATATTCCAGTTTCGCTTTACTTACCACACTAGTCACTCTTCTGGCCAGTGTCTTATATTCTTCATGCATCTTCTCTTCACCTGTCTCCTTATATATCTTCCATAGCCTCTTTTTCGCATGCAATTCCTGTTTAATATTGTTTGTCATCCACTTTACTCCAAATCGTGGTATACAACTTACCATTGCTGCTAACAAATATTCTTTCACAATTTCCCATGCACTAATGATATCCCGGCCTTCCAATTCCTCCCTCCATGAAACTTCACGAAGTTGACGTCTAAGACTATTATAATCAACTGCATTATAATTCCACATAAGTTCCCGTCTCTTTGATACTTCTGCATGTCTATTCATTTTCCAAGTCAAAACCATATGGTCACTCTCTCCAACTGGTGGGAGAGATGTCATCTCAGTTATTATCAACTCTTCTGATGTTATAACCAAATCCAAAACTCTTGAACCTCTTGTTCCCTCTGTTACATGTTGCCTAAGACATTTGTCTCTCAAGAATTCTAGAAATTCCATTCTCCTATTGCTACATGCATCTTCCTCTCTCCAATATATACTACTGTAGTTAAAATCTCCCATAACAATCATTCTTCTTGCACTTGCCAAACTTAGCTGTCTAAACATCTCCTGGTCCCCATCCCCTGTGCTCCTGGGTCTGTAGCAACACCCCACTAAATATCCTGTCTTGCCTACTTCTACCTCACACCATATGCTCTCAAAATCATTTGTCTCACTTCCTTCCAAAGCCTCCACTCTTAGAGGACATAGGTCATCACTTATCATAAGCAGTACCCCACCACCACGCTTTCGCCTCCTGACGAAAAATGCTATACCTAGCGACTTCTATTCCTGTTATTATATCCCCTTCTGTCAACCACTTCTCAGTGATCCCAATAATTTTTGGCCAGGCTGATGCTATCTGCACCACCAATTCCTCTCCCTTTTTCCAGATACACCTGGCATTAATATAAAGCATATGAATGCCATTGTTTCTATACCCAGCATTATCCCTTCTAGACTCCACTGGGTTCAGTGTTACCTGACATCATCTCCCTTCTCCCACGTATCCATTCCCACAAGAGGCCACCCCTGCTATCATCCTCCCTGGGACACACTGACTCGTTCATAACAGCAATCTCTCTAGATGCCTACGTCCTTCCTCATTCAAATGTAAGCGGTCTCTCGCATACAATTCCTCTCTTTCCTCAAACGCACTCCAAGCATCCACATATACCAGTCCTCTCTTGTCACACATTCTTGCTATTATGCCATTCAATATCACCGCTCTTCTGCTCAGCTCATCATTATCATACCTAGGCAACATGCACACTATTTTTCCTCTCTCTGTCTTCTTCTGTACAGCCTCAAGCAAAAATCTCATATCTCTCGCTGCCCAACTCACGTTACCACTCAAGTCATTTGTTCCTACCATCACAATCATCTCATCCACCCTTTCTATTGTTCCTCCTGGCAAACACTCCTCACGCATCCTATCTTGAACACCACGGATCATTAAGTCGCCATACATTATACCTCTTACCATTCTCTCTCTCTTATTGTTTCCATTCTCTCCTCTTCTTTCATTCCCATAGGTCTCTCTCATTCCCTCTCCTCTACTGCTATTCCTCTTCTAGCATTCCCATACCTCTCTCTCTCCTACTGTTTCCATTCTCTCCTCTTCTAGCACTTCCATATCCCTCTCTCATTCCATCTCTCCTACCGTTTCCATTCTCTCCTCTTCTAGCACTTCCATGTCTCTCTCTCTCATTCCGTCTCTCCTACGCTTTCCATCCTCTCGTCTGCTAGAATTCCCATACCTCTCTCTCATTCCCTCTCTTCTACTGTTTTCATTCTCTCCTCTTCTAGCACCCCCATACCTCTCACTCATACTCCCAAAATTCTCTTTCTCTTCCCTACTCTGAATCTCCTTGCATTTATCTCTTCCATTCTCCTAATCTTATCTTTCATACTTCTGCTCTCATTCACAAGACATTCCACCTCCTCTTTCAGCTCATCTATCTCCCTCTGCAGGTCAGTCACTCTTAATCTAAATTCGCTCTCCCAAACAAAACCATCTCCTAAACTTTCACAGTCACTCACACCTTCCACACTATCAACTATTATTTTCTCATTCACATATATATTTTTTTCATTCTCTCCTATCACACTACTTGTCTTCCCACATTCATTCCCCATTCCTGGAGCAACAAGGTCGGATATCGATATTTCTAATGCACTTATTTTCTCCAACTGCTTGCATTTTGCGCACATACGCTCTCTGCTCTCTTTCACAAGCCACATATCCAATTCCCGAGATGCATACATGCCACAAGTACTGCATGCCACAAAGTCCCTTATGATATTGCTTATAATATAGTTCTTAAATGGCGGAGGACTTGACGATACGGCACTTGAGACTGCAGCTGAATCTGCCATCATTCCTTACTGCCGAGTAGCATAATCTTTAATAATTATTCAATTAATAAATTCCATTAAATAAATAAGAAAAAAAAAAGTACAAACAATTACAAGCAAAACCAAACATTTAAGTACACTAAACATAATTAAATAAAATGAAATATAACGAAATACAGTAATGAAAACTTAGCTTCGTTTTGTCTTCCACCATTATGCATTCGATTCCGATGGTAATCAAAATATATTATATCGCGACAGCAACTAACTTCCAAAAAAACAACCACTGAAGTACACTTGTATTCAGAGAAACAATTTAGCACTCAAAAACGTAGAAAAACAGGGAAAAAATGGACTATTCACCGATTAAAAATCACTTTCTTCTGCACAGCTCAAATTCACCGCCACATCAATACATATCTGCAATTATACATATCCGCAAGGAGATGTGTTTTGCATTATGGGAGACACTGAGATAGGAGTGTTGGCGGCTTGCTCCACCTTTGCAAGGAGTTGCCCGGTGTTGTACCACATTACCCTAGTCCTGAAGATACTTTCAGGCACAAACTTTGTTTGCACACACTTGGATAAAGGATTAAACTAAATTTATTATAGTCTGACCAAAGTGAAAAATAAACTTTCAACATCCTTCCCTAAATCCAGAGTAATTTAATTAAAAGGTGGCACACTGTTTGGCAGCTCCTATAGGAGGAGATGACCTTGCTAATGCTTCTGCCTGGTATCTCCACTTGGACCTGGCTCCCACTGAAGAGACCTCAATAAAGGTCGAAACTAGTCTGGGTAGTGGCCCTTCCCTTAATGCATAACATTATACATATGCGCAAGGAGATGTGTTTTGGATTATGGGAGATACTAAGATAGGAGTGTTGGTAGCTTGCTCCACCTTTGCAAGGAGTCGCCCGGTGTACCACTTCACTGCAGTCCTGAAGATACTTTCAGGCGCAAACTTTGTTTGCACACACTTGGATAAAGGATTAAACTAAATTTATAACATGTAAGAAAGTTTTAAAGTGAATAAAAGTTGAGCAGCTCTCAGATGTGAATTGTAGACTAAAATACATAAAGATTATTGAAGAAAAAATGAAAGTGTTTGAGAACAGGAACTAAACCTTGGAGGTTCAGTGGCAAATCCTGAAGAAAATATTGATTGATTCAGCCAGAGAGGCATGTGGTGAGGTTGTCTACAAGGACAGAAAAATCAGAACTCCATGGTGGACACAGGAAATTCTGCATAGTTCAGAAGGTTTATATATGGGTACTATGAGAGCTCTACTCCAATCATCTGGAATTTGTGGACAGATGGACAAATTCCAGATGATTGGAGTAGAGCTCTCATAGTACCCATATATAAACAAGGGAATAGACTGAATGTGAGAATTACAGAGGTATTTCCCCTGGTAAGATTTATGCAAGTATACTAGAGAAATTGAGAAGGATTGTGAAAGGGAAGCTTGGTGAAGAACAAGCTGGATTCAGGCCAAATAGAGGCTGTCAGGATCAGATCTTCACTTTACAACAAATACTTGAGAAATCATGGGAATATAACAAAGGTCTGTATTTAAGTTTTGTAGATCTGGAAAAGGCATATAACAAGGTGCCAAAGAGAAAAGCTATTCAAAAATGCTACATTTGTATTGTAAAGACTAAGTATTGTAACAAGCAATACTTAGTCTTTATTTGAGATGTAAGTCAGCAGTTAGAACAGAAGGAAGTACAGGAAGATAGTTTAATGTTGAATCTGGTGTCAGGTGTTAGATCCTGAATGGATGATTTTTTGAGAAATTATTCATTCAGAATCTAACATGAGAATTTGGCTAACTCAGATAATACCTGGTTGACAGCACACAGTTCTGAATTTTGTTGTAAAGGAATTTATGTGATAACATGTAAAATGCACTAGAAAAATCTTGTAGTTGAAAGTTAAACTGAAGGATTATAGGATTAATGAATTTTAATAAGGAAAGAGTAGTATAATCTTGTCCCATTAAGCTGTCTTAAACTTAATAAGTCGCCAAAGAAGTTAAGAGTATGAGTGCAAAGGTCGAGTTACATATGCACGTATCGGCTGTAATGCCGCCAGCTACAACGTATGAGGAATATGACACAAGCGGGATTCCTGGAATACAGCACCTAACGGCAGCTAGGACTTGGAGGATCATCTTAGGGGCATGAAGACGAATGGTCATATGGGAAAGAAGGGATGAAATATAAGCGAATGAACGCGATAATGTGAGGCTTTTTTCTGGTTGTTCCCGACTTCACTTCGAGGATTCCTGACTAGCAGACGAAGTAGGGATGAGCGAGAGGGATGTCTCACTCAAGTAGGTGCAGAGAATATGTTGTATCAAGGCAGCGAGAAGATCGTGTCCGGGAAGAATGTAAAACGGACGGCGTAGTCGTAAGACTATTGCGGAAGCAACCGATTG
This sequence comes from Typopeltis vanoorti, assembly GCF_054136105.1. Taxonomy (NCBI): domain Eukaryota; kingdom Metazoa; phylum Arthropoda; class Arachnida; order Uropygi; family Thelyphonidae; genus Typopeltis; species Typopeltis vanoorti. Next base: position 95,378,791 of record NC_143550.1, on the reverse strand, counting down.
AAGGAGGACCCGAACAACACGTGGCTGTTAACAGACCTTCGGAAAAAGATTGGGTAACGTAAAGACCTTTATTGTATGTTTGAATGAGACAGAATTTAGTGTTAGATCATATTAAGTGGACAATTCATAGTGGACTATAATAAGGATTTGTAATTTGAGATAGAGCAATTCTGATAAACAAAGTGAATGTCAAGAGTGAAACTTTAGCTGCATGTGACTGAGATTATATGTGAATTTGCAATTTTGTAGATGATCTATACCAGAATAGTAACAGGTTGTGAATTGTATTTTAATGTAGCATGAAATAAGAGTTTGATTTTTAGAGTAACATAATTAGCTAGTTTTGATGTTTTATAGTTTGTGTGTGATTAGCAACTTGATCAGTGAGTGCTTTGTAAAATTAGCATTGAGTAACTAACTTAGTAAGAGATTTTGAAAGCTTAGTATCCTATTCCAATTATAGCTGTAAAGTGTAATTCGTTCAAATAAACATGTTTGTTGTATATGCCTGATTCGTGCTTGATTCGAGAATTCAAATTACCACTTGCAAAAACTTAGAACCATAGCGGGAGGGAATTTAATGAGAGTGTTTGAGCAATAGATTATTGGCCACGACTGAAATTAGAACCAGTATCTATTTAGTGTATATTAGAATGAATGCCAATTAACCTAGGAATATTCCCTGAATTTTGAATAAGCTCATATTATAGGAATCTGGCTGGCGCAGCAATAAAAAATAAATTTGCCAGTGTCCGAAAAGGAAGCATTCTTAGGTGGAGTTAAGTAAGGCATTCTTAGGGAAGTATATTAGTGTATTATATATCAATAATGAAAGTATAAAGAAAGTAAAAGAAGATATAACATTAGCAGCACAGCGAGTAGGATTTTAGATGAGCAAGGTTTGAGTAAGTAAGAAGATAAATAAGTACAAGTGAATAAGTTAGTAATAAAACAAAATGAGTGAATGAGTAGAAAGATAAAATAAAATATAGAGAAACCACATTTTAACACAGGCAAGGATGTACATTATCCCCTCTGTTATTTATTATCTATATGGATTACATTATGAAGGAAAGTGGTATTAAACATGATATCAAAATTGGAGATGTTAATCTCAGCTCTTTACTTTATGCAGATGATGTTATATTTCAAAATAAATCCGGTACAAGTCTGCAAGATTCCCTGACTAAATTGAATAACTGTTGTAATAGATATAGTATGAAGATCAGCAATAACAAGACAAAGACAATGAAAATAATCAAAAACATTGAAAATACCCACTGCATCATGAATGGAGAACCTACAGAACAACTAAAACATTTCAGTGCCCTTGACCATATTGTTTAATTTAAGTCTCAGCTCTCAGTTAGTCCCAAGGGAGAGGAAAGAGGTGGGGAAATAGTTCCATTGCATAAAGGAGGCTCCAACACTGTTGTAGCAAATTACTGACCGATCGGCATATCAGTTGTTGTCAAGATATTGGAGAAATTAGTCAAGAGCAAAATACAGGAATCGATAGATGGAAATGGGATACTGTATGGGGGAGGGGGGGCAGGGGCAACATTGCTTTTGTGAAGGGTAGATCATGCCTCAGTAACTTGCTCATGTTTTGTAATACAGCTGAACTTGATAATCTTAATGGGTTTACAGTGATACTGCTGGACTTTGCTTAGGCCTTTGACAGGATACCACATGGAATTATAATCAGTAAACTGCAGCACATGTGGATGGATATAGGGTTGGTGAGATGTGTAGGAGGGTGGTTGATGTAGAGATATCAGAGAGAGAGAGAGAGAGAGAGAGAGTAGTTTATTCAGGAGTAGAGTCCAAAAGAAGGCCTGTGACTAGTGGTGTGGTGCAGGGTTCTGTTCTTGGACCCACTGCTATTTAATTTGTTCATTTATTTGCCGATGATGCAAAGTTAGGTAGAGCAATAGTGAATACACATGATGTCAAAATTTTGCAGGATGACTTGGATAGATTGGCAGACTGGGCTAAGGAGAATGGATGTCAGTTTAATGTAGCAAAGTGTAAGGCTATGCATTTTGGGGGTGAAAAGATTAGCAGCAGTATACCACATTGGTGGAACTGTACTGCAGGAAATTGACGAAGTCAGAGATTTGGAAGTGTTGGTAGATAGGGAGTTGAAATTTAGGGGGCACATAGGAAAAGTGGCTAAATCAGCTCATCAGGTCACTTGGTTACTAAAGAATACTTTGACGAGCAGAGACAAGCAGGTTATTGTTCCTCTTTATCGAACCTTGATAAGACCCATCTTGACTACTGTGCCCAGATAAGGGTGCCAGGGTTTCTTCTTGATGGAGAAGAGGTAGAGAACATCCAGAAGCGAGTGACCGAGATGGTAGCTGGTCTATGGAAGGAACCTTATCAGAACAGCTTGAAGATCTGTCATCATCATCATCATCATGAACCATGGGCTCACTGCCCATTCATGTCTGATGCCTCCTTCACTATCTTCTTCCACCTTTCTTTGTCCAGTGCACAGTGTTGCAGTTTCCTGTACACCCATTGCACACCAGTCCTTTATATCATCTATCCATTCTCTGTATGGTCTACCTCTTCTGTTTACAACATCCATAATACCAAACATAAATGTCTTTATCGTCCGGTCTTCACTCATTCTACAGATGTGTCCAAATAATTGCAGCTTCCATTTTATAATCTTCTGCATAAGATTCTCTTTTGGTTGTATCTTCCAATAGACCTCTTCCTTTGTGATTTCTGTACCCATCTTATTCTTAGAATCTTCCTGTAACCAGTTCTTTCATTTGCCAATGCTATTAACAGCATTGTCAAAATCTGTTGAATTGTAGTTCTATCCTTCCTAAATCCTGCTTGCTCGTCTGCAAGGTATGCTTCCAATTGTGTTCTCATTCTTTCTGTCAATATCATCATCATCACTTTACCAAGGTAACTTGTCAAGGCAATTCTTCTATAATTTTTACATTCTAGCTTATTTCTCTTGATTCCTTATTTATTACCCATGTTTCAGATCCACATAGTACACTGCTAAAGATGCATGTTTCCAGTACTTTTAGTTTTGTTTGCAGGCTGATCACTTTACTTTCCCAGGTGTTATCCATAGCCTGCAGATTTGTTCTTCCCTTTTTCAATACTGATCTTTATTTCTTTTTTATAGCCCAAATCATATGTCATTTTACTTTCCAAATATGTGAATTGTTCTACATTCTCTATATCAGTTCCATCCACTTGTATATTTTGTTTCATGTTCTTCTCACCGAATACCATTGTTTTCGTTTTTTCCAAGTTCATAACAAGTCCAAATCTCTTCCCCTTCCTCATTTAACAGTTTCAGTGTTTTTTGTAGTTCTCTTTCGTCATCTTCAAAAATAACAATGCCATCTGCAAATCTCAGACTTAATTCTCATTCCATGTACAGATATTTCTTTTGCATCTTCCTTCAGTTTGTCCATTGCTCTTTCTAAATGTGCAATGAAAATGCTTGGTGATATTGGGTCCCCCTGTCTAGAACCTCTGCTTGTTCTAAACCATTTCCCCAAATCATCATCTATTCTAACTGCTGCAACTGCATTCTGATAAACATCTTTTTAATATAGCTATTAGTTTTTTATCAATTCCATAGTATTCTAGAACTGCTAATGTCACTTTCTGGTCAATACTGTCAAATGCTTTCTGAAAATCAACACAGCAAGTATATATGTTCTTGTTTTTTCTCCTCCCCTTTCTAGCTCCTCTGCTCTCTCCTCTCCTTCTCCTCTGCTATTAACAGCATTGTCAAAATCTGTTGGATTGTAGTTCTATCCTTCCTAAATCCTGCTTGCTCGTCTGCAAGGTATGCTTCCAATTGTGTTCTCAATCTTTCTGTCAATATCATCATCATCACTTTACCAGGGTGACTTGTCAAGGCAATTCTAAAATTTTTACATTCTAGCTTATTTCCTTTCTTGTATAATGTCACTAATGTTGATTTCACCCACTCCTCTGGCATTTTCCTTTCTTTCCATACCATATTACATAGTTGGTGAATTTCTGTAACCATACATTTGCCACCATATATAATCATTTCTCCAGTGATGTTATTGTTACCAGGACTCTTGTTGTGTTTTAGCTGTCCTATTGCTTTTTCTACCTCTCCTCTTAAAATGTCATGCTCGTTACCTGGTGGTGATATTGCTTCAATTCTTCAGTTTCCCAATACTATCTAAATCTAGTTTTTCTTCATATAACTCACTACAGTATCTTGTCCACTGCTGTACAATTTTTTTTTTATTCATCAATACTTTGCTTTTTCATCTTTAATTGTGGTCTGTTTTGGTTGCCACTTTCTATTAATGGTTCTAATCATTTTGTATACCTTCCTTGTTTTATGCTCTCGATAGTACTGTTCTATATTATTTCATTGGGCTTCTAACCATTTCATCTTATCCATTCTGACTGCTTTTTTCACCACATTATACTTTCTTCTATATTGCTCCTCTATTTGTTCTGATGTATCCCTTCTTATCTTCAATATTCTTTTCTTCTGTACTAACTTCAGTGTTTCTTGTCTAATCCATTTCTTCTTGATCTTTTCTTCTACTGGTACTGTTTCTTCAACAGCATCTTCTATTGCCTTCATTATTCTTTCCACTCTTAGATTTGAATTTTTTTTTCCTTTCTCCACACTTTTAAGTTTCTCTTCTAACACTGTTCTGTACCTTCTTCCTATTTCTGCTTCACTTGTTCTTGCTGTATCTATTCGTTTCTGATGATGAGGTTTATATTTCTCTTTTAATTTCAACTTGATGTTTGCAATCACTAAACTATGGTCTGAGTCTAAATCTGCTATTTGAAAAGTTCGACACTGCTGTACTGATGTTATCCATCTTCTTTTAATCGTAATCATATCAATCATGTTCTTGGTTTCGCATCATTTGATCACCACATCCATTTTCTACTCTCCTTTTGCTGGAATCTTGTGCTACAGATATCATCTCATGGTCCACAGCAAATTTGATCATTTTTTCACCTCGTTCATTTCTTTCTCTGAAACCATATTTTCCCATGACTCTTTCCCATCCATCATTATCTATTCTGACTTTGGCATTCCAATTTCCTTCAATAATTAGCACATCTTGCTTTGGTATTGTTTCTATTGTCTCTGTCAGATCTTTGTAAAATAAGTCAATATCCTCATCTGTGCTGTCAGATGAGGGTGGATATATCTGGACTATTGATATGTTAAATGGTTTTGCCTGAAATCTTGCTACTATGATTCATTCATTGACTGGTTTATAGCCTAACAGTGCCTCTCTAGCTCTTTTGTTAAGAATGAAGCCGACTCCTGCTTCATGTTTGGTGTCATGCCCTGACCATATTACTTCACATCCATTTATCTCTCCTGATGATGTCCATCACATCTCCGCCAATCCTAGTATATCACACTGATATCTCTTCATTTCCTCAAGAAGTAATTCTAATTATCCTGACATCAAGAGTGTCCGCACAGTCTATGTTTTTACTGATAATAGTTCTGTTAGTTTCAGTTTCCTTTTGGTTTCCCACTTTTTGATCCAATCCTGATCGCTTGATTTGTATTGCAGGCCTTGTTGATCCGGGTGACGTCCGAGCCGGCATGTTTTAATCCTATAGGCATCAGTTAACAATCATGTTTTTTCTTTACAGTCAGAGCATCACCACTGATCTGACCAATCCTCCTCCATTATCCAAGCTTGGGACTGGCATGAGACCACTAAAGATTCCATGGCAGAGTTTGAAGGCTGGGTCACAAAAATTGGTTGATAGGCGGAAAAGGGATGATATGATTGAGACGTTCAAATTACTGAGGGATTTTTACAAGATTATGTCAGAGGAAATTTTTCAGAACAGGTTTGGTGGTGGGAAAACTAGGGGTCATCCATGGAAACTGAGCAAGAGTGTAGTTAGCAATGGTGTCAAGAACTAGGTTTTTTTACTTGGAGAGTGATGAATGAGTGGAATAATAATTTCAGCTACTCAGGCATGATTTTTAGCGAAGATGATAAATTAAATATGGAAATACATAACAGAATCAACAGGAAGTCAGCTGAATAAATTTATATGGAATAAGAGAGAAATTAGTCAAAGCACTGAATTAGCTGTATGCAAGACAGTGTTCAAGCCAATTTTAACTTATGGATCTGAGAGCTGGTTTAGAAATAAAATACTTGACCAAAGACTAGAGACCACAGATATGAGAGTCATGAACATGAACATACAGACATGAACAGATGGCATCAGTGGATATCATATTAAAAACGAGGATATTAATAAAGAAGTTAACATTGTTAGCAACCAGGATTGTGTTAGTAGAGCTAATCTCAAGTGGTATGGTCACTTAAACAGAATGGGTAAAGAAAGATTAGCAAAATAAATGTTCTCTGCCAGGTTGGCAGGAAAAAGATCCAGATGAAGACCAAGATATGGGTGGATTGATACAATAAAAAAGTGCCTTAGAAGATAGAAATATACGATCTGATAATGTTGGAGTCTTGACAGATAACAGATTGATTTGGAGGAAAATTGTAGATAGGAAGTCAGTAACGATGTAAATTTTTCATATAGTAGAATCCTATCCTGTACAACCCTTGAGGGTTCATATCAGGAATTAGATGACGAAGGTTTCTTTTGAAGTAGTCTCTCTATTCACCAACATACCACTGCAAGAGACTCTTCAGTTTTTAGAATCTGATTTCGCATCATCTAAGTACCCAGAAGACACTGTTAACCTATTTAAATTCACATCAATGCAGGCTATTTTATGGCATAATAAGATGTTCAAACAAATCAAAGGAACAGCAAAGGGCAGTCTTATCTCATCAGCCTTAGCTGATTATTTTTTGAATATTTCCTGGCATTTTTTTGATGATATATTTGCAGTCTTATCTGACTCTGAGCCAGAATTATTTCAGTTTTACATGTTTTACAACATATAAAACAAAACATTTTAATTTTAAATGACTGAAGTTTTTAGTCTGATTTATGTTTGTATTTATATTCATAATGATGGCTGATGTTTGGCTTATGTGCAGATACCATCCCAGAGAAACTGAGAGCATGCAACTCTTCACACAGCATCCTTCAACTAACATGAATTCCTGTAGACTCTCCAAATTCCAGGCTGCCTGTTTCCACATCAGACTACTCACATTTCCATACACCTTTCCAAGCACCCACTGGTCTACTGTTTCAGTTTCCTGGCATTTATTATTATTATTATGGGCAAGGAGTCCTTAGCCTCATCGAGGGAGGCCCTAACATCATATCAAGAACAACTATTCAACATTCACACAGTATCTATCATACTTTTGCCTTGAACTCATTCACAGTCATGGCACCCACAACAGACTCTGGCAGCATATTCCACTCATTTACCACTCTCCAAGTAAAAAAACCTAGCTCTAACACCCTTGCTAACCACTCTCTTGCCCAGTTTCCATGGATGGCTTCTAGTCCTCCCACCACCAGTCCTGTTCTCAAAAATATCCTCTGAATTAATCTTATAGAAACCCTTCAGTAATTTGAATGTCTCAATCATATCAACACTTTTCTGTCTATCAACCAGTTTCTGCAACCCACAAATCTTCAACCTGTTCTCATAAGGTTCATTCCATAGATCTGCTATCATCTTGGTCACTCGCCACTGGATCCTCTCTGCCTCCTCCTCCTGCACTCCATCAAGAAGAAACCCTGGCACCCAAATCTGGGCACAGTAATCAAGATGGGGTCTTATCAAGGCTCAATACAGAGGAACAATAACTTGCTTGTCTCTGCTTGTCAAAGTATTCTTCAGTAACCAAGTGATTTGATGAGCTGATTTAGCCACTTTTGCAATGTTCCGTCTAAACTTCAACTCCCTATCCACCAACACTCCCAAATCCCTGGCCTCGTCAATCTCCTGGAGTACAGTTCCACTAATGTGGTATACTGCTGCCAATTTTTTCACCCCAAAATGCATAACCTTACATTTTGCCACATTAAATTGACATCCATTCTCCTTAGCACAGCCCTCCAATCTATCCAAATCATCCTGCAAAATTTTGACATCATGTGCATTCACTATTGCTCTACCCAACTTTGCATCATCAGCAAACAAATGAACAGTTCCTCTGAGATCCTTTCCTATGTTGTTAATGAACAAATTAAATAGCAGTGGTCCAAGAACAGAACCCTGCAGCACACCACTAGTCACAAGCCGTCTTTTGGACTCTATCTGAATAAACTACTCTCTGATATCTCTCCATCAATCACCCTCCTATCCATCTCACAAACCCTATATCCATCCCCATATGCTGCAGTTTACTGATTAGAATTCCATGTGGTATCCTGTCAAAGGCCTTAGCAAAGTTCAGTAATATCACTGTAAACCCATTACCCTTATCCAGTTCAGGCATCACTGTGTTATAAAATGTGAACAAGTTACTGAGGCATGATCTACCCTTCACAAAACCATGCTGATCCCCATACAGTATCCCATTATCATCTATCCATTCCTGTATTTTTCTCTTGACCACTTTCTCCAAGACCTTTCTCCTCGGTCAGTAATTTGCAACTGCAGTCTTGGAACCTCCTCTTTGCAGTGAAACTATTTTCCCCCTTTTCCACCCCCCTCAGGACTAACCCAGACCTGAGACTCAAATAAACAAAATGGTCAAACAATTCTTTAGCCACTTCACGTACGACTTGAGCTGGTATACCATCCAATCCCACAGATGTATTCACATTAAGGTTTTGTAATAGACTATTCACCTCCACTTCATTCACCACAATTCCCATATAAGTTATTGGTTCCTTCATTCCTGCAATATCACCACCTGGATGATATACTGTTGCAAAGTGCTCGCTCAGTAATTCCACTATATCAACTGATTCGGTTACCTCCCTACCATCGGCATTCCTTAAAATCCTTCTACCGTATACATTTTTTTCTTTTACTTGCAGCATATTGAAAAACCTTTGGATTATCTTTAGCTTGCATGGCTAATTCTCTTTCATAATCCGGTTTTGCTTTTCTTACCACACTCGTTACCCTTCTGGCCCGCGCTTTATACCATTCGTGTGCCTGCAGGTCACCTTTCTCCTTAAATTCCCTCCAGAGTTGTTTCTTTTTTGCAGCTCAAGCTTAATGGTGTTATTCATCCATTTAACTCCTATAATAAAATTAGTTTAATCCTTTATCCAAGTGTGAGCAAAAGTTTCAGGCGTTTTCAGGCGCAAACTTTGTTTGCGCCTGAAAGTATCTTCAGGACTGGGGTAAGGTGGTACAACACCAGGGCAACTCGTTGCAAAGGTGGAGCAAGCTACCACTCTATCTCAGTATCTCCTATAATGCAAAACACATCTCCTTGCAGATATGTCTAATGTTATACATTAAGGGAAGGACCACTACCCAGACTAGTTTCGACCTTTATTGAGGTCTCTTCAGTGGGAGCCAGGCCCAAGTGGAGATACTGAAGAGACCTCAATAAAGGTCGAAACTAGTCTGGGTAGTGGCCCTTCCTTTAATGTATAACATTAGACATATCCGCAAGGAGACGTGTTTGCATTATAGGAGATACTGAGATAGAGTGTTGGTATCTTGCTCCACCTTTGCAACGAGTTGCCCTGGTGTTGTACCACCTTACCCCAGTCCTGAAGATACTTTCAGGCACAAACTTTGTTTGCTCACACTTGGATAAAGGATTAAACTAATTTTATTATACTCTAACCAAGTGAAAAATAAACTTTCAACATATTTCTCTAAATCCAGAATAATTTATTAAAAAGGGTGGCACACCATTTGGCAACTCCTATAGGTAGAGATGACCTGCTAATGCTTCTGCCTAGTATCTCCGCTGGAAAAGAAAGAATTGATTCAATCGAGTGTGAGATGCGGTGATTGATTCACTCAATCCAATACCCTTCGAGGGTAATGGATGGCAATGCTGTAGCCAGTGAAGTTCTAACTGAGGCTCGGCTATTGCTGTTACCCTCCTGCCATGATCCGAGCTTTAATAGCTCAATAACACCTTATCCCTACACCGTCCTATACAGATAACGGGGAAGATGAAAAGCATTCTTGCTTCGCCCCTTTAAAGCCAGTCCTTATAAGGATAAGTATCTCCGCTTGGGCCTGGCTCCCACTGAAGAGACTTCAATAAAGGTTGAAACTAGTCTGGGTAGTGGCCCTTCCCTTAATGTATAACATTAGACATATCCGCAAGGAGATGTGTTTTGCATTATAGGAGATACTGAGATAGAGTGTTGGTAGCTTGCTCCACCTTTGCAAGGAGTTGCCCTGGTGTTGT